>NC_056708.1:294352-326852 GCF_018831695.1 Puntigrus tetrazona
AGGTTTAGATTGAAAAGTTCTCTTCTAAATGATAGTGTTGTTCCTTCTAAACCGATGAGGACCAGACAGGACCTCGTTTTTATCTTATTAACTGAAAAACCTTCCTCAAAGGTTCACATATTTTGCCCAGCAATGATGTTTCCTGCTGCACCATTTTGTTACATAAAGTTTGAAAATACAATGTTTTGTAGTCTTCTATTGTGTCAAATAAGATTTCATAACTTATACAGCAGGATTATTTGGTAATAGATGAGGAACAGTCCCTTAGCCACTTATGGCAAGGCATAATGAAAATGATAAAAAAAATGTTCAAATGTCTCAAGAATGGCTGTGAAAGGAGGAGTGAGGAGACCTTGGCTTTGTAGAGCTCCAGCTCATTGTCTGTGATTCTCCAGGGCTCCTCGCTCTTCAGCTTCTCAGCAGCTTCCTGCTCCATATCATCTTCTCTCAGCTTATATGGCTCGATCATCTGAGCGAACTCTGTCAAACTGAACGAATACACAAGAGGTCAGCACAGAGAACGCTGAAGTGGAACGTCTTTTCAAAAATGATTCAAGGTTTCTAATCGATTACTGATGTCCAACAAAAGATCAGGTGATCTGAGAGATCCTCTTCTGAACTCTTGCTCAGGGGTTTAAGTAACAAGAGTCATCATCCAGCCATGGTTAAAAGTAAACTTTTTCTATGATTTTTCTATGAATCATTATGTATTGCTGAATGGATTTTCCCATGCCATTAGCTAACAAAGGCCCTCAAATATCTTAAACACACATCCCACAAACAATAACAGTGAAGCAGTATGTAATGAGAGGAGTGTGGTGTAGTTCATACCCCTCTGACTTGGGCTTTGTGTTGATATCACCCAGGACCGTGATGTCAGAGAAATCGATCCTGAACTTGCTGAGCAATGTGGCCATGCTAAGGACAGAACAAAGTCTCATTACATATTTATCAAGCAATAATAAATAATGCATGCAATATTTCCCGCTGCCTGCTTAGCAATTGCTATAATAGTATGAGAATAAGAGTGGGTTTGCTCAGAAGAACTGTAGCACCCAGGATCTCGACGCATGATCACGACCTCAGATCATGAAGACACATGTGCAGCTGAACATGTGTTCCAGCTGCGAGGTCTTCATAGAAAGCGTCTAATTATAGCTAACAAAGGCTCTGGCAGCAGCTGCGGAGGACAATGGGAAGCATTTGTCTCTCTCTCTCTCACACACACACACACACACACACTACCTCCACATGTATTCAGAGCTAGAGAGAGCTGGCATACTAATACCATCCAGCTCTCAGAGTCTGAACGTCACTCAGATGCGGTACGTACGCTCTGCGGTCGTGGTCGATTCGGTTGATCTTGCCTCCAATGAAGACTCGAATCTTACAGTCCTTCCATTTCTTCTTGTTGGCGATCAGATAGGGTATCAGCAGAGTCAGGCCTGAAGCAGACGGGTTACATCAGATCACAAATAAGAAGCAGCAGAGGATAGTGTAACTCTCACACACACACACACACACACACACACACACACACACACACACACACCTCTAGTTCTAGTCTTTTATTGCAGTCTGTTGTTGTGTGTAAGTTCCTGCAGGAGAAACTATTGTACTGCTGCCTCACACATCTGCTCTTACGTCACGGCTCAGTGTTTGTGTGTGAATGAAATGCTGCAGAGCCACTTCACTGCTGTCATGACAAGAATTAACACACGACACCGTTTTTACAGCTTTAAAGCGGCTATAAAGTTAAACAGAGGAAGACGAGAGCCCATAGAGGTCTGCCTTGTTAAACAGGAAGCTCTGACCTTCTGCTGACATCGCCTTCAAGACACCGACGCTCGTGGAACAATAATTAAATAATACAGTATATGGATGTATTCAAGCATCCAGTGATAAAAAGCGTGTTTAAAACAGAAATGCTGTACTATCAGATCTCGACAGCAGTTTCTCAGCGGCTCAGGCACAGAGTGAAAGACGCTCTGGACAGCTTCAGAATTGGCCAAACAGAACCATTTGTACAGTTTTAAGTCTGTGAGCTGAAGAGCGTGAGTGATTGTACAGCGCTGGAGTGAGAGGAGAGCTGTCAGACAGGTTTTATGTGCTCTCAGAGAGAGAGAGAGAGAGAGAGAGAGAGAGTCCTTTCCACAGATTATCACAGCCAAACACACAGCTAAAACATCAAACTGTCTGTTTTACAGTATTCATGGGGAAACAGCCAGATATGACTGTAAACGGTAGACAGATCCAGTATACTGACACACACCTGATATCTGAGCATGAGGTCTTAAAGTGACAGCAGCCTAATAAACGTGCGCTGTACTGTGAGACAAAACTGAAATAACATTGCATACATTTTTCTATTCTTTGTCTTTTTTGTTTTAACTAAATATAACTATATATATTGAAGAGGGTTTTTCCATTCAAGTCTGAACAGTGTTCTGCCGTCAAACTGACCTCGTCAGAGAAGGACTCTAATAACACTTGGCCTACCCTTCATCTATCTGGAGCTATTCCAGAGCGGAAATAAATGATCAGATTGTGATCAGATTACAAACAGTTTTTTGTTGTTTTAAGCGGATTAACTTGCACGGATTAATTGTTCAAGACTAGCAATGTGAATTAGTGAAGTAAATAAAGTCGACTTTCATGTGGTTCAACAGTTTGGACAGGACTTCTATTATTCTAACATGACATTAGCTCTGCGTTTAAGACAAGGTTCAAGCAGAAATGACAGATGGGTCAGTGCGGAAGAACTGGACTGGTCAGCAGAAACCAGCACTTCCCAAACAGATGGGCATATAATTGTGCATTTATCAACAAAGATGGAAACGCATGATTATATAGTTCAGGAAGTGCAATTTTCTGTTCTACAGAAGCGGGTCATGAAATCACTGACATGATCTTTCTGGGTGTTGTGAAGACCACTGCTTTAGTAAAACTGTTCCCAGCGTCTCAGAAGATGCAGTTGCACGGGTTAAGGACCGTTCCAGAAAAAGACTAAACCCATTAAGGAAGTATAAGTTTCAGTTATTTCTGAATCAGGGTAAGCGTTAGTCCCCTGTTACATTTGGATTTCAGATTTATTCTGGAGCATATAATAAATAGTTTCCCACATCATGGTTTGACTGGAGGTGTATGTTCTCAAAGCTTCCTGCACTGACCTCCATCATCAAAGAGCCACCAGACGTCGATGGTGCCCTTCCCCTGCTTCTGCTGGAACTGCTGACTGGCGTCCAACAGCCGCTGCTCGGCCATATTCAGAGGAACCGTCGGACTCCTCTTCTCTGAAACACACACACACACACACACAATCAGAGGAAGCCAAGTGGTAATACACAGTCAGATTCACTCATTAGCAGACAGAAAAAAGGAACAAGACTTCAGTGGAAAGAGAAGCAGCCCTGCAGGAAGACGTCGAGTATTAGATGACAGACAGGAAGTGACATCGCTGGAGCTGAAACACAGGCTAGCACACGTAAAGGTGAAGGTCAGAGGTCAAACCAGCAGAGACGCTCACGAAACCGGCACCGAGAGAAAGAGCATGCAGGTCAGAGACAGAGAGTGAGAGAAGTGTCCTGCCTTTCTTCAGCAGCGGCCGAGTGTAGGCTCTGCCATCCTCATCCTCATCTGGACCATGTCAGAAAAAACACAAGAGGTTAAAGACTGCCGACGCTGCAACGGAAAACATGTGCGTCAGTCAAACACAAAGAGACGCTTGTTCTGCTGCACTTTATTACACCTTCATCATCATCATCAGTTAACACACACGATGACATCACACCCTCATCAGTGACACAGTGCCGTGTTTCAAAAATAGAAGCAAATAAATTAACTCTATTAAACCACAAATGAGACTTTTATTAAAAACCTTTCCACAAAAATCATCTGAAGAGAGTCTCTTTCAGTCCTTCAGTCCAAATCTGATTCTGTTTCTTCAGGGCTGACTTAACACTGAAAGGTTTGAGTTGTTTTGCTTGAACTGGCCATTACAACACTCATAAAACAAACTATTGCTGAAACTACCTGCGATGGAAGGAATCTGCTGAAAATGATGGACTGGACACCTGGAAAGTCCAGACCTCAACCTTATGGAGTTCATTTGGAGTGAGTTGGTAAATAAACTGGATGTATTGTACTTTGGCTTGAGCTGCAGAAGGCATGGAATAACATGAGTATACACCGACACCATACCAGAGAGATGAGCTGCTGATGAAGACACTTCCTCTGAACACGCAGTGAAGAAGAGCTGTGTGCGGCTTTTACCAAAACAAAAAAAAAGTATATACACATAGGTGCTGGTCCTAATTAGAATATCATCAAAAAGTGGATTTAATTCACTAATTACATTATATTATATTCATTCATTACACACAGACCGATATATTTCAAATGTGTATTTTTCATTTTGATTATTATAACTGACAACTAATCAAAGTGTGTGTGTGTGTGTGTGTGTGTGTGTGTGTGTGTGTGTACAATCCCAAAACAAAACAAACTGCTATTGATTGTGTATTTAATCATACATAAGTGGTATATGAAAGGTTGAAAGCCAAATACTCCTTATATTCAGGTGTGAATTATTGTGCATGTTTTCCAGATAAAATTAGCCAAAAATAGAGATTGAACTCAGACTAAAAGTTAAATTATTAAATGCCATGAGAATAATGCAATAATAAAATGATCAAAGTTAAAGGAATGACCATTGGGCAGAGAAATCCTCATTGGGTCAGCATAGAAAAAACAGGTGGAGAAGAAGCGACACGTTAACTGCAAAAGAATTAAGAATTAATGTCAACAATTAGGTGAAAAAAAACCCCATCAGGAACCTTTTAGCCTCTGGCTCCATCATTTTCTTCCTGGAGTCTCCTCAAGTACAGTGTGTCAGGATCTCAGACTCAGGAACAAGAATTCATTAAGACTGATCCTTTAAGAATTTATTAAAGCAAAGAAAAGTCTTTAAACCTGAAACGTCACACTTGTGGAGCAGACATTATATCCAAAAAACAGCAACAAGCTTTGCACTTTTTAACACTGGTCTCCTGAGTCTGTTTAAGAGCAGCGTCGTCTCCTGTGCTTTAATCACGATGTAAATCACACAGAAGACGTCTGTGTAACAGCTCATGGTCACATTTACCTCAGAAAAACCTGTCTGTCAGCTAGAAAAACTTACTTTCCACTAAATAGCTATAAAACATATATTCACTGATTTACTGTGATTCAATTTTGGTTTGAATAGATCTGCTTTTTTCAAAAACCATTTAAATGTTTGTATTTCAATGTATTTTAAATTAGATTAGAAATATAATTGTGATTTAAAAAGTTAGCATTACATTAGAATAAGTGTTTATAAATCATTTCACTCAAGCTTTTATCTTGCAAGCCCTTAATATTATAATAGAGTTGCACCAACTGACTCACGCATTATATTTCACTGTATTGAGACATTATTTTCCTTGAGAAAATTTGGTAAGTATTGCAGCTGACATACACTAAATAATCCAAACTGAACTGAAATCTAATCGAATCACAAACTTGTGAAGCAGAATCGAATCTGAGCGAGCCCTGAAGGACATCTGGAGAGTCCTCCGTTCTCAAGCTCTCTCACGTGTCTGACCCCTGCTGACCGTCGCTTGTGGCTATATTTGTTTTTTATGCTTGTTTTCTCAGCCTTCAGAGAGCCCTTCAGTGTCAGACGGAGACCTCAGAGTAATCGATCATAGTGTTCCAGCCTGGTCCCTTCAGAGAGCACGCTTCGATCGGTCAGAAGCCACACGAGACGGCTCTTGAAGGGTTTCTGATGAGAACCGGCTCCAGAGGGACACAAACCACCGCGTCCCCTCAGAGCGGGAAAACCTGACCAAACCCCGGGGAAACACACTCATCTGCCTTTTTCTAGAACCAGTGAATGTTTCCAGGACACACGTGACTCTGGAGAACTACTGACCTTTCTGGACGGCCGGGCTGTTCTGGACACTGGTGGCCTTGGAGGAGGGTTTGGACGAGTCTCCATCCGAGTCTTTGCTCATGTCCACTGAAACCACCACGTCCTTCATCGCCGAAGAGTCATCTGCAGGAGCAATCGAGAGTTCAGCGCCGCTCTGAGGTCAAGGTCAAAGTCCACTTAATGACCGACAGAACGTCACGGATGATTTCATCCAGCCGAGCTCAGGCTTTAAAGGGTTAAAGTACTTGGTTTGTCTGAGAGGACGTAGTTAACCAGCGCTCTTCAGATAACAGAGTTAAAGTAGCCTCTGTACTGTACCTTGGCCTTGAATGTGAGAGATATCCAGTCCCTCCCGCAGTCTGAGAATGACCACGCCGTACTGGAAGTCAAACGCATCGCTACACACACACACACACACACACGCACGCACGCAAATAAACAAGAGTTAATGTCTCACAGGATGAAGACCCACACCATTTACTTCAAAGCTGCTTTCTCCCGTTTGTTCATAAACATCCAGCAGCCGCTCTTCAGCTGTACACACACTAGAACACGTCACGGGAAAACTGCATCAAAAACACCAGAACACTAAGTGTGTGTGTGTGTGTGTGTGTGTGTGTGTGTGTGTATGTAAAACACTTTTAGGGCGGGAGCAGCTTGTCACGAGCAGCCTGCACTAGATCATATTCACACAGATCTCTGACTAGTCTTCTGATGAACTGTTACTCATCTGGAGTCCAGATGTCAGGCAAACAAACAAACAAACAAACCACTTCATCACCGTATAAAAGCTGCTGCCGCTCTTCAACACGTCTGATTTCAAACAGAAGTTAATACTCACTGGATCAGGTTGATGTAAGTCTCGACTTCCTTTATGTCTCCGATGCGCCAGTCGTTTTTGAAGCCGAGCACCAGTGTGTTGGGTCTCAGTCTGCCCAAACCAGCGGCCTGTGGAGGACAGAGAGAGCTTTACACCGGTTTAATAAAATATCTGGTATGTTTATGCAGCCTTTCTGAATTACAGCCGGAGTTAGCGTGTCTAATAACACCGAGGCCAATTTAGACCCTACAATGTAGGTCATATCAGCATGCGCACACACACACACACACACGCACACACACGCACGCATGCACACACGCACGCATGCACACACACACTATAATGCAGAATTCAGCTGAGAGCAGATTATGTTCTCACATGTACTAAGCAGGAAGCAAAGAAATCAAAAAGACAAAAAAGCTCAATTTTAGGCTGACTGTTGTCTTTGGTCTAGGGCGTAAATCTATAACAGTAATTATTGTGACTTTCCTCAATCAAATGTTATGAAGACAGATAACCATAATGTTTGTGAGGCAGAGACAGCAGACACTCGAGATCTGAACTAGTTCACAGATAAAAGATCTCCACACAGAACACATTGACTGTAGTAACACTACCTGCACCGTGGCATTGTGTCCAAAATGTGAGTATTTGTATGTAATTTGACTATTGACATGATTTAGATGTAATAAAATACAGTAGAACTGCAGTGTGTTGGTGATTAAGATATAGTGTGTGTGTATTCAGCCTGGACTGAAGGGTTTAAGAACAGTTTTTCAGACAAACACTTAAATAAGTCTGATTAATTACATTTCACCATATAAAAATCAGGTTGATGCCATTTTTTGATTTCCATCTGCATCCTGAGCTTAAACTAGTACTATCAGTGAGAAAAAGAAATGATGCTAATCATCAATGTTGTCCTGATTTGAAACAATAAATCACACAGAAGCAGCAAAAAATAAGAAACCTTTATTTTAAGGACATTTAATGGTTCATTTCCTAAAATTTTCACTATGGAGCAAAAACCTGGTTTTAATTTTAAAATAAAGTTTTTTTATAATTAATAAAGATAATTATTGATAATCAGCTTATATGGAAAAAAAACCTCCATAAATATGATTTTTTTGGCCGTATCATCCAGCCCTGCTTTGGCTAATAGAAAAACTAAAATAAAAAAACTTTCTCTCTCTCTCTCTTTCCCTCACTCTCACACACACACACACACACAAACACACACACACCTGCAGCAGGTACTGGGTTCCTTGGCGAAGGTCTTCTGCCACCACAGGAGTGTAAAACGCCTTGGAGTTCTTGTTAAGGAGCCACCTTTGGTAGCGTAACATATCACTGTTCAGCTCTTTGAAGTTGGGCCGCCGGGAACTCTGGGAACAAACACACATGAGAGCAGAGATCAGCTCACACTCTTTTAAATGGATACAATGTTAAAGAGCATGGTCCACTCAGAAAGGGTCAGACACACACACTCTAATCACTGACCAGAGCTGCGGTGATCACCATGAGGCGAACACGCGCGCACACACAGTCACCACACACACACACACACCACACGCACGCTCACACAGTCACCACACACACACCACACACACCACACGCACGCTCACACAGTCACCACACACACACACCACACGCACGCTCACACAGTCACCACACACACACACACACACACCACACGCACGCTCACACAGTCACCACACACACACACACACACACACACACACACGCTCACACAGTCACGCCACACACACACACACACACACACACACGCACGCTCACACAGTCACCACACACACACACCACACACGCACACACAGTCACCACACACACACACACACACACACCACGCACGCTCACACAGTCACCACACACACACACACACACCACACGCACGCTCACACAGTCACCACACACACACACACACACACACACACACACACCCTCACACAGTCACCACACACACACACACACACACACACAGTCACACACACACACCACACACGCTCACACACACACACACACAACACACACACACACACCCTCACACAGTCACCACACACACACAGTCAACACACACAGTCACACACACACACACAGTCACACACACACACACACACACAGTCACCACACACACACTCACACAGTCACCACACACACACTCACACACACACACACCACACACACACAGTCACCACACACACACAGTCACCACACACACACCACACACACGCTCACACACACACAGTCACCACACACACACACAGTCACCACACACACACACACCACACCACACACACACACACACACACACACACACACACGCACACACACACACACAGTCACACACACACACACACACACACACACACACACACACACACACACCTCACACAGTCACACACACACACACACACACACACACACACACACAGTCACACACACACACACAGTCACACACACACACACACCACACCTCACACAGTCACACACACACACACCACACGCACGCACACAGTCACCACACACACACACACACACACACACACACACACGCACGCACACACACACACACACACACACACACACACACGCACGCTCACACAGTCACACACACACACACACACACACACGCTCACACAGTCACCACACACACACACACACACACACACACACACAGTCACAGTCACACACACACACACACAGTCACGCACACACACAGTCACCACACACACACCACACACACACAGTCACCACACACACACACACACACACACACACACAGTCACACACACACACACACACCACACACAGTCACCACACACACACACACACACACACACACAGTCACACACACACACACACACACACACACACACACTCACACAGTCACCACACACACACACACACACACACCTCACACAGTCACCACACACACACAGTCACCACACACACACACTCACCACACGCTCACACACACACAGTCACCACACACACACACACACACACCACACTCACACAGTCACCACACACACACACCACACTTCACACAGTCACACACACACACAGTCACCACACACACACAGTCACCACACACACACACAGTCACCACCACACACACAGTCACACACACACACCACACCACACACACACACACACACACACACACACACACACACACACACACACACACACACACACACACACACACACACACACACACACACACACACCACACAGTCACACACACACACACACACACCACACACACACACCACACACACACACACAGTCACCACACACACACACACACACACACACGCACGCACGCTCACACAGTCACCACACACACACACACTCACCACACGCACGTGGCCACACAGCATCAGACCCACGTTCTTGGTGAAGGCGTGGACCAGATGAAGAAGAGCTGGACGTGAGTTAGGAGCTCCGGTCATCACCAAACACTGTGGCCTAGAGGAGACACACACATTCTCATGACCTCCAGGCTCCAGTCCCGCTCAGATTAGACCGCTTCAAAGCAAAAATGTTAAGAATAAAGGCGGATTACGCGGAGGCTAAGAGTTTGATGGGAAACTTCTTCATCAGTGTCACAGCAGAAGACCTTACCGAGGAGATCAAAGTCCTCACAGTAAAGCTATTCTCTTCTATCCTCACTTCATTCCATCTGAATCATTTAGTCACTGTCAGGGTTTTGTATGGAGTCAAATGAAGATGAACACTTCTTGTATAACAATCAAAGACAAAGATATACAAGATGTTTATATTTTACAGTGTAGAGTATCAGGTCTTTTCAATTTTAAGAGTATTGTTTTAGTATTACATTTTTATCTGGTGGTGCATAATTACATCCAGGGTTGAAGAAAAAACAAAACCCCTCACACACAAATGATAGCCCAGTGTTTTTTCAAGGGGGTAAAACACGTGTTTTGGTGGGGTCCCCCTGGAAAAACTCAGTCCAGAGGATGAATGTCATGTTATAGGGGTCACTGAAAAACAACTCGCAGCAACACTTAAATAGTGGGGTTCTGGTTCATTGCCGCTGCCGCCGCTTGCTTTGCTGGGGACACTTACTCTATTCACCGTATTCTCCTATTTTATTCTGTTCAGTGCTTTGATACAATCTTTATTACTACAAGCACTATATAAATAAAAGTGATGATTGATTAAAGAAAACCTGGCAACACAGTCCCTGTCCTTTACCACTTTTAAGTTCAAATTTTAGCTTTCTAATCATTTATTAACAGCGAGTAGACGCCTGAACATCCTCTACAGAGCTCAAACATGGGTTAACCAACTAAATTCTAAATAAACACTTCCTGTCTGATTTCCTGTCCGTACACTCGTAGTCTGAAGATGAAAACTCTTGAGTGTCCGAGGAAAGCAAACCTACTGATAGGAGAGGATTTTTACTGGGAACTTTATCACAGTATTGAAATTTAGTATAACACGTTCTCTTTAAAACAAAAAGATCTGAACATACAATAAAGCAGATAAATGTATAAAAGCAATAAAAATTGTGTAAATAATTAGCAGATGAAAAGTGCAAAAGAATTATAAAAACTTGAACTAAGGTTAAGTACTGATATCTAATCATAAAGCATTAACATTATTATTAATAGTGAGAAATAGCTACAACTGACATAACACTTAATACTCACAGCTGGTTCTGAACAAACGTGTACATCACACTCACACACACACACACACACGTTGTGTTTCATGTTTTATGGGGACTCTTCATCAGTGTAATGTTTTTATACTGTAAAGACTGTATGTGTAATTGTTCTAACCCTTGCAGGAAACTAAAAAAATGTCCCACAAGGTCAACATTTACTGGTATTCCTATCCTTGTGGAGACATTTGTTCCCATAACATGATAAATACCAGGTGATAAACACACACACACACACACACACACACACACACACACACACACTCTCTTCTCAGTCTGCATTACCTGTAGGTCTTGATGTGGTCAGCGACTCCACACAGCTGCAGACTGTGGGTCAGGGCCTGGTGATACGTCAGAGCCTGAGTGGACGAGCCCCAGTTCACATCTGAAAGACCACAACAATCCCATGAAGCCCTGCTGCTGCGCTCGAGAGCAGCTGAAGCTCGGCCTCACCGTCCGGCGTCTCACCTGGTTTCTTGTAGCTGACGTAGATGTAGAGGGACAGGACGATGACGTTGGTCAGGAGTGCCGCCCACCAGTTAATGATGAACATGACCACACAACACAGGATGGCCCCGGCAAGAGACACCCACATGTTGTAGTACTTGAAGCTGGGCCTCCATCCTGAAGAACACGGAGCAAACGCTCAGAGACTCCCGCAAACAAGAAGTCATCTGCTGCAGTACGGGCAGGATTTGGCAACACAGGAGAAGGTCAAAATAGCCTAATTACAGCCCACAACGGGAGCCTCGTACGGGAACGGAGCAACTGAACAGTTGGGATAAAATCAACAATAGTTCTTTGTGGTAGGAAAGTGCTAACTGTGCCGTTCTGCCCCGTTACGTAACAGCGAGGGATACAAAGGATGGCACGGGATACACCGCACAGAATCAGAGCGTCCAGAACCCACTCAAGACATTTCACACCAGACTGGTAACGGCCTCTCCGGGTCCTTAACTAGCGTTATCAGCTGAAATGGGTCAGTTTCACAAAAGCATGGGAACAGAATTGATTAAATGAAGTTAGCACCAGTTAGCATACATACGAGCGGTTACCACGACTAGGAAGGCTTCTGGAACACAGGACATGTACTAGAGTACAGGGATTTAGTGGAGTCACGGTTACCTTGTAATGCTACAGACACTACATGACGTAAAGGGTACAGAAACACTCAAGAAGAGCGACACGTACCCTTTACGTTCATGAAATCGTGAGCACAGACTCTAGTGATAAAGTGTCAGAAGTGAAGATATCTACCTGCTGGTCTTCTAGAGCTTTGGTATTGAGGAACAAACAAACCTCTTTACACAAAGAATAAAGAAACATGTAAAACTTCAAAAACAAGAAACAGTCAATCACATGATGTCATTCTGAAATAAACAGACTTTCTTTCATTTCAAATGAAAAAGGATTGATTAACACATCACAGGAATGAACACTCTCTAAAACAGGAACATCTCAGAGGAACTGTTACTCTGCAAATGTTTGCTAAACACTGAATAGGCCCCGATATACTCCAAAAGAAATCACAGAACAAACCGGTGTGACGTTATTTCAAACCAAATCAAACGACGCTGATTCCGTGAGCTCAAAGAGACACGAGTAAAAACACAGACACTACTGTGACGCTGAAGTGCAGATCTTTATCCGCTGCTTTCTCACTGCCGTTTATGTAGCTGAGATGTTTGTTAGTAGTAAATCACTGCAAACACATTTCTAACGTCTTTAAACTGAGTATATGGGGGCCTCAAGACCACGAGAATGATGGGAACCCACAGCTTTCTCTACTTGTGATGACTGCAGTCACCCAGATCAACCTACTAACTAGTTATCTGTTTGACAGGGTCCTAAACCAGCCTCTACCGAGTCTAAAGACTTCAAATCATGTTCCTATTTAATTTAACTGCTGCCACACTAATTGGGTTTTGGTGACATAACCTTATCATTTAGCAAGAGGGTCTCAAATTTGTGCTAATATAAATGAAAAAACACTTAAGGTCCTGTGGTGTATTTCTGAAGGCTAATCACCTGACCGCACTGAAGCGGTCCGTCTCAAAGCCCCTTCAGTGTCTCAGAGTCATCTCTTCAGGGCTGGGTGTTACGCTCCATCCTGACTCTAATGATATCTGAGCACTCATCTCTGGGGACGTGACCCAGCTTGTCTACAGTCTGACTTCATCACCGCGAGTCTCTTACCGGGGGAATTGGCCAGCGACGCGTGAAACACAGAGAAGTTGATGAGAGCGTACGACGCCAGGAAGAAATTGGAAATGATCGGGGCGATGACGTTCAGCTCCGCTGGAGAAAAGAAACACAAGCATGTGTGAGAGCGAGGTGAGCTCATCAACCCATCCCATCGTTTTATTCATTAACGATCTCTACCAAATTGTGGAGATCATACCAATGAGAATGAAGGCCAAGGCGATGCCAAAAGTGAGGAAATATCCTCGCAGGGGCTCGTTGTTCTTGCCGTAGCCCTTCCCGAAAATGGCAATTCCAGGGTAGATGTTGTCTTTGCATAAGGCCTGAGGAAAAGGAAGAATCCATCAAACCAGCAAGACCTGTTCTAACATCACTGAGCGAAACCACACGTGTTAAAACACACGAAGACGGATCAGGCGCCCACCTGGAAGACTTTAGGAGCGCTGACGAGAGACGCCAGGGCCGAGGAGAGGGTGGCCGAGAAGATGCCCGCCGTGATGAGAGGACCGACGCCGGACACTACACTCATGACCTGCAGGATAAGCATCGGTCAACGCTTCACACGCCACAGACACGGCTCTCGTGACCATAGTATTGTATTGCTGTCTGCATCTAAGGTTTTCACGGCAAAAACTGAATTACATTAATTACATGAAGTAAAAATCGAGCAAACACACATTTTTTAAAACAGCAGGGTTTCTGCTAAAATCTTTTTTTAAGCTCAGATCTTAAGACCTGCACTAATAAAATGAATATCATATGAGCAGGGTAAGACTATATCTGTAAAAAACACGATTCAGATACAGGTTTCCACAAAAAAAAAAAAAAGGGTTTAAAAAGGTAATAAAATGTAAACAATTATTGTCAATAATAGTGTTGTCAAATGATTAAATCATACCTAAAATAAAAGGCTTGGTTTACATAATATTTTGGGGATATTGTGTGTATTTATTACGCATGAAATACACACACGCATGCATACATTTAAAAATAATAAAGAATCATTTATAAATATATCAATTATATAAATTGCATGAATATATAAATGAATAACATGTTTAAATTACATATTGTATGTTTATAAGTACATAATAAATATACAACGTACACACACACACACACACACACACAAACATTATATAAAAGAAAATCTTATTTTTAATGCAATTAGTAGTGATTAATCATTGCCCAGCACTAATTATTATATTGCTTCAATAACAAATAATTAATAAGAATCATGGTCTTAAATTTGATACAGCTAAATTAAAGTGTGTTTAAAGACCTGCGGGAGAATCCTGAATAAGTCTGTGTGAGCGTAATTCATATAAATATATATATAAAAATTGATTTACGTATAAAAATAAATAAAACTAAAAGTTTTCTACATGCATTAAAACATGTACATTCCAATAAAATGTTTCATCTGATGATTGCCAAGAGGACGTTTTTGAGTCTCAAAACAATGCTCAGGAAGCCCACTAGGATTTGGAATAATGTAGAGGATACGTCTGCTGTCGATGATGTACCTGGAAATCATTGTGAAGGCCGAACTTGCAGGTAGACTTTCCTCCTTCAAAACCAGATCTGCAGGAAGAGAAGTCGTAGCCGAACTTGCAGGCCGCGTCCGTGCAGTTCAAGCCACTGAGAGTCACGTTATTATCCATTCCTGTAGCATCCCGCACGATGCAAGCACCTTTCGACAAATCAAATCAATCAATACACAACACAGATCAATCAATAATACAGAACTAACCACAACAGGATGCAGTTCTGTGAGAGTTTACCTGCGGAAATGGCCACACCCATATACACCACGCCCGTTATGAGGATAGCCAATAACGTTCCTTTTGGGATGGCCATTTGAGGATCCTTAGAGAAATTAAACGGTTACAGAGAATCTTTGCAGAAACTGTGACGAAGAATAAATAACTGCAGCGAGGAAAGGATTGCCGGCACTCACTGCTAGATCTCCTGAGATGTTGGCTCCAGCCAAAATGCCCGTGGCAGCTGGGAAGAAGATGGAAAAAACGGAGAAAAACGTCTGCCCTCGAAAGTCTGGGCCAAAGTTATCTGCCAAGATGCCCACTAAAGAGACAAGATGTCCGATAACCATGCAGTTAGAACAAGAGGAATGAATAAAGAGAAAAGTAGTGTCAAATTTTAAACTCAAGTTACATAAAAACACTCCCAGTGGCCTTGAGCTATCCTGAGCTATTGTTCTTAACTGGTTTTCCCTAAAGATGCCCAAGGTTTGATTTGGACATGAAGCGATACATTGTTTTTAAAAAAAAAGTTTTTAATATTATCCCAACAGAAGCTAAAGCAAATCTCAGAAGCCTTCATGGTTTCATTCTCTTGGCAGTGAGTGATCTACAGCATAAAAAACACTGTGTTCAGCACAAACCATGTTTATCAAACACAGTAAAGTTAGATTCGACGCACACCCTTTTACATGTAAAAGAAAAAACTGTTCACAGCAGTTTATCATGTACATACAGCTTTGTTTTCTTTCTGATGGCCACCGGTTAACAAATGCTGGTCTAGATGAGCTCAGTCTTACCATCATAGCTGAAGAAGCCAAACTTCTCCTTGGTCTCGACAGGGATGAAGGTCCCAATGAAGTAGTTAAAGATGGCGGTGACCAAAATGAACAGGAGGAATATTTGAGCCTGTAAAACAAAATCATTTTGACAAAGAGAGATTTCATAAAACTAGCACTGACTGATGATCAAAGAAAACTGAGCATGCACTAAATCTCCTGCCTTGGCCTCCCACTCCATTCCAGCCACCGAGATGCCGAGCAGCAGGATGACCGTAATGGTTCCGATGATCCTGACGTCATTGATCTGATCGAGCATGAGCGCACCAGAACTCTAAACGGACACAAACACAGATGGTTATTCGGTCTACACCCTTATTTTAAAGTAAACTGAATAATGTATGAGAGAACAGAATTGCGTCTCTTACAACGAGCAGCTCAACTACAGTTTCTGCAAAGCCCACGACGTACATGGCCACGGCCACAGCGTTGGCAAAGGCAAAAATCAGACCGATGGAGCCGCCGAACTCCGGGCCCAAACTTCGAGATATTAAATAATACGCCCCACCTGAAGAAAAGATATTAAACGGATCACCTTTCTGAAAACACAATTCAAATCTAATTTATTGGTCATCCTGTTACCATTAAAATATTCTACACAAACAGCTGCAAAATTCAACTTCATTGCTAGGACCCACAAAGACAAAGGTGGCCATACACGCATTGCTTAAAATCACACATTCAGTTATAAATTATTTTGCCATTTTATCCAAAAGCGGTTCATAATGTGTTAACTTTGGCCTCAAACCCTGCACAGTCTTCCACTGAACTCAAATCTTTAACTGATTCTGCCACTGTCCTAGTGTTTGTTCTTCACCTTAACTGCATTTAGAAAGCTTTCTGAATAAACGGATGAATCATTCAGGCTTATTTGACTATTGGCAGGCGGGAGCAAAAAGTAGAGTAGTGGGTGTTGTGGATATAGCAGCGGTAAACCAATCCATTGTGTGTCTGAATGATACGTCCCAGTGATATAGAGTGAAGAGGAACCCTGAGGAACCCCTGTGGATCAGATCATAACAGGTCAAGTTACCAATAACAAAGTAGTACTCTCAGCTACGCTGAAACATCTTCCCATATTCAAATCTAGATTTTCCTAATAATGAGGGTGAGAAAAGTACACAGACTTTGTACAGATCGACTTGAGTTAGATCTTGTTTATAAAAGTGTGTGTGTGTGTGTATTAATAAATGACTGGAATACCAGAGAAGATTAGGCCTAATCTGATTAACTGCTACACACCTCAGTGACGAGAAGCATTAGCACAAACATGCATCAAAAATCCTGCATGCAATGCTGAAAAAACAAGACGTAAAGTAGTGAATGTCATGTTTTGATGAGTGTGAGAAAGCTGTTCTCTAAACTAAAAAAAAGGGTTGCAGTGACAGCTAAATATCATTGAGGATCTCAAACAAACTGAACCCTACACTCACACACCCTCCGGTGACTGGGTTAATAACTAACGCCTGAGGTGCTCAGGGAAAAATATTGATTTGCTTCCACACTGAAACAAAAATGTTATCTAGAGCCATCACCCTGCTCTCAAATGAAGGCCTGTAGAGAGGGACAGCTATCAATTTCGGACTTCCAGACTGCCAACGAACCTCACAACTGCCTGAGAGAAAAACACTGAGATCTTAAAACACTCTATTGAATTTCCCCACAGGCTGTGAGAACTGAAGGCATTACGCCGAGTACCTTACATCCTCCATTAGTGTGGCGCTAGAACAGTTCGATGCGTCACGCTCATGCACTCAGATACAAGTTCAAAATGTTAACAAAGTTAACCACATGCAAGTAATGACCACCAAAATCTTTGTTTGGGAATCTGTTGATTTTCTCCTCTTTCCTCATCAGCTGTTTTTTCAACCTCTACAACTCTCTGCTGTAGTAAATATCCATATTTGATTGAGGAAACTAAGACTACTGAAATTATAAAAAACCCTTTCAGTGTTTGCTTGTCATTTTGTTAATAAGAGCTCTTATTAAATATCCTACTCTGGTCCATAAAGAACAAAGTCACAAGGTAACACTCAAAGGACAAGTGAAAGTCTTTTTTCCTTTCATCATTTCTGCTGTGCATATTACATCTGCCCGTAGATGAGCTTAATGTCAACCCTGCTAGGTTCACTAGTGTACAGTAAACAACTGGATGTTTATGGAATATCAGCATTTATCCACATTGTGTCATTTGTGTGTAACGGTTCTACAACAAGCACCCTTTGAATGGTCTTTCAGCTGAAATAATGCACACGGTGCTAATGCACTTTTTTTATTACCTCCTCGTACAAAGCCATTGGTGGCGATCGCTGAGGTCGAGCAGCCCGTGATGGTAGTCACAACAGTGGCCATAACAACAATGATGCAGGAATACGCTGTGGAAACACAAAGGTGAAACGGCAGTGAATGTCTCCGTGACTCGCGGTTCAGAGCTAAACACTGGCCGTCTGCGGCTGGCTCCAGCGTTGAAGCTGCTAATGACAGCTGACCGCTCACAGCGCCTCGCAGCCACATTCAGCATGTGCATGAGAAATGACTGCAGCTCGATGGAAAACACAAGAGTTTGCTTGTGAATTGAAGTGCTAATTCACACGGCCGACCAAAGTCAAACCTACCAATTCCAGCCTGGCCCACGATCCATGTCATTCGAATGAAGAGCATCACACCCCATATGTTTAACATGCAGCGCACCTGCACAGAGGAAGGATGCAGTTTAGACTCATGCTGACAGAAACATCAAGGACCAAAGCCGTTTCTCAAACCCCATCCACCGGGACGATGAACGCTGGACAGGAACCCATCGGTGCTTGAAGGAAAGCTGACAGCATGTGTGGCGTCACATCCGTTACAACAGAAGACTCTACAGGACAAACAAACCGGTTCAGAACTACTCTGAAATAACCTCTTAGTGGCGTGACGGCAGTTCCAGGAGGATACACTTGTGTTATTACTCTAATTCCTGTGGGCGCCTTTACTCTTTAACACCAGTTCTATATGATGGAGGTAATCGTACAGTCATGCGGCGGAGCTGAACAATGTTCACTAACTGGCTTCATGTACTTCCGGCGTAAGTGAAACTATAACCTAAACGTTTTACCGTTCTGTTTTTAGTGAAAGATGAGCTGAAGTGTTCTTCTGAGGTAACGGACATCACGCCACAAAGCCAGTCGACGGGTCAGTCCTTCAAGCACATCTGAACACAAACCGGATTCAAAGATCGATCGAATTCCTGCCGTGGTTTGAAAGACACTTTGGATGAAAATGAATTTTCACTTGTCGACACTATGAGAAGCTGTTTGGTGTCAAATGTTAAGACCGGGAAGGTGAAAATGAGGACAATTTTAAGGACAAGGAAGACCTGTCAAAATATTGACCAAGAGACAAGAAGCAGAGCCTATCTGTGAACCGTAAAGCTTTACAGGAATCACGCTCGTCAGCGGAGAAGACGGTCTGTACCGAGCAAAGCCGCGGCTTGTTGAGAGTCTTAGCATATTAAACATTACAAGAGCAGCACAGTTTAACACACAGGCTCTAATAGAGTCTCAACAGGCAGCAGACACGGCAAACTAATAAAAACAATTATCACCCACAGCAGAAAAATCTCACTCGTCGCCCACGTTCTACTCATTCCCAGCTTTTGTTGTGTGGGTGCCAGTGATATTAACGGCTGAGGCACGTCTGATCAGGCTCCTCTTACCAGCACTCCTTTGATCCAGCCGAACTTCACCACTCCTTTAGACTCGGAGGCTTCTTTAGCCGCGGCCTCCTCTGCAGGAGTCAGCTCCTCGCCGTTAGCGAAGCCATCCTCGAAGGGCTCCTGAAATCACAGACACACGCGTGAAGATGAGCATCTTCAGTCACCCTTATCTTCAAGTAAAGGTTTCTCGTGTCTTGGTTTCTATAATGCTGTAGTCTGATATAATGGGATGTCCCGAGCTGATTTAAGGATCAGGGCTAATGAAGCATTATTTTAACTGATTAAAACTAGTATATGGCTCTGTATATTTGATTAGCACTTCTGTAAGAATCTCGCTTTGTATTTCATGCTTTCTAACCACATCTCCACTTCTTACCATTATGTTGCAATAACTGCACCTTAACAGTAAATTATTGTACATATAAAATACAAGACGTTTACATCAGTAGACCCATATTCCACCAAAGTTTAGATCTTTGTCTCAATGATTACGAAAATACAATATTTGAATCAAAAGTGTGATTATCCGCCCCATTCCACCCTCTTTCCAGCGATGCACTTCAACTCCTCTATAAAAGCCCTTTTTCACATTCAAATCAGTAAAATCATTTAACGTGACTTTTGCAAAAATAGGATGTGCCGGAATTATTAAAGATTTATCAAATTGTGGAAGAGATCTTGCACTGTTCCTCAGAAGGATTTTATGCTCAGAGACTTTTAGATCAAGTCAAACGCATTAGTGATCATTCATTTAAAACCTCATCAGTTATGTCATAATTAATGTAAACCGCTCTATTGCTGCTCTCTACGTATCTTTTGTAGCTTTAATAAAGGTAACGGTCAAGACCATGTGGTTTTATTTTGATTATAGTTTCTATAGTAGACCATTAACTAAATGCTGTAGACTTGCATCAGAAGAATTGTGATTATATGACAATAACCACAACACCAACAATAATAATTAGTGTTAGCTGATAAACACTACAGTACGGACCACAATAGATGTAATTATGCTTTGCCCTAATTTCTTTTTACACACAGAGAGTGTATCTTCTACACACACACACACACACACACACTACGTTTACTCTCTGCACAAACAAAGCACAGTGGCTGTCCTTGCGTCTGTGAAAGGTCAAACACAGGAAGTGTCCCTCCTCCACAGAAACAAAGCGGTGACTAAGGCAGCCGGCCGTTACAGCTCCTGGGAAATAAACGAGCGTCCTGAGATCCACAGACTTCACAATGACAATGAGAGGAGTTTACAGCATCCTGTCCAGAGCACATGAAGGTCTGGAGCGAGTGGAAAAAGCTTGCAGCGGTTCGATGTGAGCCGGGGCCCGGGGCCGTATCGACGCGTGTCAGAGACGCTCGATCGCAGCGCTGCACGCCGAGGACAAAAGTACAGCAGAAATCTGTCATAAAGATCCTTCCATCCCTCTTCCATCCACACCAGCACATTTCTTCAGGATATTGCTGCGCTGAAGGACTCGTGTCCTCTTCCCTGTCCTTGACCAAATGAGTGAGTGTTGATGGGTTCATCGTGACATTGAGTGGTGTGTACTGATGACCGCCGGCTGCAGGACATACTGTATTACACGCCTAATGACTTGGCAGCACTTTACTAATATTTTTCCCCTCTATTAAAAAACAACAACCCTAACCTTAAACCCGTGATGAATAACCCTGCTGAAGGAGGAGATCATGAAGGGATTCGTTATCATACAATGTCATTGTGGATATTAAAGTCTATTAAAACAAACTATATGACTAATAAATGACAGCAAATAAAGTGAGATCAGTCTACAGAATGAATAGTCCAGATCATTTCAGTCTGAAACATTCGTTTATTCTTCGATTTTTTTCTGTTTTAATAAGGGAAAAAAAATTGGGAAATCCGAAAGCATGTCTAATTAAGGAAACGTGTTACATTTAACCAAAATTAGTCGGAAATAAAACATTTATTCATTTTGATTTTTGTAACTTTCCAAATTCCTTGCCTTCTGTTTTTATTCCCAGACGTGAATATGAGAAGAAAAACAATATACCAGCAGATGAATCAGGTGGGGAAAAACACACACACACACACACACACACACACACACACACACACACACACGCCTGTATAAAGACAACAAACAGGTGCTGCTTTAATCTCTCTCAGACACGTCACCCAAGTTCAGAAACTTAACTAAAAAACGACCATTTTTCTCGACTTTTCTCTCTGTATGGGTTTGTGCTGAAGCGGGCTCTGAATCCACGGCTGATCGTTCGCTCAGATGAACAGATCATCACATCAGCGGTCGATCAGAAGGTGACCCGAGGCATCGGTCAACACGAGCGTCCCACAGACGTCCAGCGGCACGGACACACATGAACACACGGCTTTGTCTGAGCTTGTCAACAGCTCGTCATGAACCGGCGAGGCTCGGTGAAACACTAGACGTCACACACACACACACACACACGAGACTCTTCACAGGTCAAACTCACATAAAACACTGCATCATAGATTTCAGAAACATTTAGTCTTTATAATGTAAAGAACACCAGACGCACATATTCTCCCAGACACACTAATAAGAGTCTGTTCATATCAACTCGTCAAGCATGTTTTTACATGAATGAATAAAGTAAAGATGTTGGCTAATAACTTTAAACCTTGTCTGTTTAGAGTTCACTGTATTCAGCTGGTTTGTGAACAGCACCGTATTAACTTCACATCAACACACAATAAAACTCACTTCATCTGATTCCCGTCTGATCCTCACCTCTATCACCGGAGATGAAGACTATGAAAGAGGCTTCTTCCACGAAGACCACAATCCTTTTTTGAGAATATGAAAACTGGAAATGAAAGGAACTGTGATCCTGGACCACAAAACCAGTCCATTAAAAATTGAGATCTATAGATCATCTGAGGCTGAATAAATAGCATCTCCATTGATGTCTGGTTTGTTATGATTGGACAATATTTGAGATATAACCATTTGAAAATCCGTTATCCTGAATATTGATAAATAAAAAAAATCACCTTTAAAGTTGTCCAAGTGAAGTCCTTAGCAACGCATGTTCCTAATCAAAAGTTTTAATATTTGTATCTTGATGGAACATTATCTTTACTCATGATTTTTTGGTATAAAAGAAAAATGAATAATTTTGACCCATGTTGTTGTCTATTGTTACAAATATAGCTGAGCTCTTATGACCGCTTCTGTGCTCCAGAAACACAAACAGTCCTCCGGTCATCTGACGACGCAGCGTGAAGAAAGAAAAACCAAACCCAACGGTCATCTAGAACACACTTCAGCCTAAAGACAAAGACACGTAACGTAAGGAAGCGCTCAGAGACTCAGAGACATCCGCAGAGTTGTTTTCTCAGGGAGGGATGCTGACGGACCGATCCCACAAACACGGGTAAACAGTGTGATTACCAGGAGTAAACAGAAGGCACATTTTACCCATGCGGCTCCAAAAGCATCATGGAAAACAACCCCACCACAGCCTCAATTAGTATGCGGTGAATGGGCCGCTTTGTTGGCCGTTTTATTACGGTTTCAAAATCTAGTTCGGCCCTGACATGGGAACGAGCCAGACCCCGCTCTAAACAGGAAGTGAGGCCTCGGGTCGCCCCAGAAGAGCTCAGGTTATGAGCCCAGATCCAGCAGAGCAACGTGAACGTGACGTGAACAGAAGTGGACACGTGTGTGTGTGTGTGTGTGCGCGTCGGGAAATGTGCCAACTTCCTGTGTGTGTTTATTTATCAAACTACTACCACATACTTTCTGAGGGAAAGAAAAACCCTGCTGAAATGAAAGCGGCGGTCGGAGGACTGAGAAACTGAAGTTAGCCCTCTCTTTTTTTCTTGAGACAGCTCAGATCATGAGGACAATATACACCTCACATCTGAAGAGGCTGCTTTCACTGCACTTTCATTACTTGATGGTTCAGTCTGAATCCAAATGAGCTGTTATCACTTTCTTTTGGGTCTGATCGAACTTCAGCAGAAAAAGAGAGAAATATGAAAATATGTGCAAACTACATTTGCTGATGATGATGATGATGATGATAAGTGACACAGAAAGTGATGAACTCATAAAAGCGCTAAAAGCACTAAGCAAACTAAATCTGCAGAACACACACTGATCTGAGACACAGAAACGTCAGAACAAAAATATAATCCTAATACGCAGAAACATAAGCATGATGAGAGCCTAGGATTTCCGTGATGCAGAAAACGCGGTCAATTTTTCAATGAACTAATTAAAAGTGATTGATTACACTTAAATCAAACAACGATGCGAGCTAATATCTGTAAATATTAAGCCATAAAAGTTGACTTAAATATGAATCCTCCGGTCATGTGTACTAAACACACACCAACAGCATCTCCAGAACAGATCCTTCAGAAGCATTTTATCGTTTGATTTGAGTAAAACAAGCAGCATATAAAAGTAACCTGTAAAGGTATTCACGGCAACCCGTCAAAATAAAAGGTTTCATTTGAAGTCATTATACCAATTACTATTTCTCAGACTATTACTACTTTTTTTAGCCACACATTTATTTTAATTTCAATTTCAATACTAAACCCCCTTTGCAAAAATAAAGGTGGCTTAATTTAAGGATTAAATGCTAAATTAAATGAAAGTTGTAAGCCAGAGAACCAGTTTTTCCTAATTTTCCTACATTTAAATCAATTATGTACTTATGTAATAAAATAATTAGACATGCTAAAAATACAGAATTTGGGGAAAAACATTCTGAAAGAAAAAAAACCCAAAAAACTTTTTGATGTGAAAATGTATATTTTCATTATTTTAATTAATATGAGATTAATAAAATTGAATTTTAACTATGAAACAGGACTTGAGAAATTTAATGGAAAAAATAAGAGATTTAATAGGGTACTTACAAAAACAAAAAAAGAAAAAATATATTAATAACAATAATAATAATTCAAAAAAATCTGGATTTTTAAATGACAACTATAATGTAGAGAAGAGCTTGGTTTTTTCCTGATGGACCTGAAATAAATCTATTTAGGTATCTTATTCTCTTTGGCTCCTGAATAAAATCCGTTTCAGATCCAGAGCAGTCTTTTGATCCAGGAGCACAAACGAAGCTCAGTTCAGAGTTTTCACTCGGAGGAATCAAGCTTTCAGAAAGTCACTCCTCATGTCTGCGTGAACCGCACACGCATGAGCACAAAGCCTGCAGACGGCGCAGGGCATGATGGGAAGAGTGTGTGTGGATGTGAATGGAGAGCTCAGCGGCGCGAGGAGAGGTGAGGTGAGCTCATCTCATTCAACAAAGCGGCTCATTGTTGCTGGATCTACTCGAGCCCGATCACAACTGTAACTAAAAACGATTGAAAAGCCCCCAGCAAACCCACAGCAGCCATTTCAGCTCATTCAGCACGCCACATTAAGAGCCAGGGCTCATCTCCCACAATTCATTCATAAGAGATGGAAGGAAAAAAAAAAAAAATGAAGTATTAAGTTTCAGTAAGAGATCTCTTAAAAGCCTGATGGAAACATTGGTTTGAAGAGAATGTGGCATTTTCAGGAAGGCTGGGAAAGAGCTTTAAAAATGAAGGCAAAAGCAAACTAAGAAAGCACACATCAACCAGTGCCTGTGACAAACATAGGATTCAGAGTCTAATTCAGTACAGGCAGAAAGTTTGTCCAATTAAAAGTGTAAAAGTGCTGCAGGCCTCACTGGTTTAGACCTTCGTAAAGACAGCATGTCTTTAAAAAAGGAAAACAACGGATCATATTAGTCTAAAAGTTAGTATGAGCGTGAATAAAAATGAATGAGAAAATAAAGAGTGAGATGTGCTTGATATTGAGAAGAGTTATTAATAACACCGTAAGGCCATGCAGTATTTACTTACATACAATGTTTTACATTTCTGTAGTATTTCTTTGTTCAGTGCCACTGTTAAATAACTGAACAATAAGGTTACATTACAACTTAATATAATAAATCAATTTAAATGTATTTGATTTGTTTCTGTAGTATTCTATTTGTATAAGAAGATCATTTCAAAGACCAGTGCACCGTTGAGTTGAGAGAACCGATGTATTCACCGCAAAACAGCAGAACAAGGATAAAAGAGGACTAACCAATGATTACTGGAAGTGTGAACGAACACTGCAGCAAAACTAATCCAGAAATTCAACTCGTTTTCTTGGTCATGGAGTGACTTTTTCCCCTCACCCAGAGAGATGATTCAGACAGGAAGTTCCCACTAAAGCATCCTTCCAGAGGCCCACATTAACAAAACTGACTCCTGGGAAGACTTCATGAGCCCGAGTCAATCACTTTGGTTCTAACCGCATGAACAGTACAGAAGAGAAGTTCAGTCACAGGCCCCAGAAAGTGCTAAGAAAGGTCAGAGCAGTAAAAATATTCTATTTTATTCCATTCTTCTATTAAAAAAAAAAAAGACAAAAAAAACACTAGCTTCTCTATTCTTTTTTTCTTCATTTATTATACAATTAACAAAAAAGGCCTCTGAAAACGGCTTTTTCCATTCCGTTTTCTTTATTATATAATTGTTCGTCGCTTTGGAGAAAAGTCCTCTGCTAAAGGACTAAATATTAATGTAATACCTAAAGTTATAGAAGTCTTACTCTACATTAGAGAGTATTCCAAGTTGCTGACTTCAAATATTCCTGTTACTTTATGAGCACACATTTAATTAGAGGTGGTGTACTGCATTGTATTTTATTTTTAATTTTATTTAATTTTATACACAAGCCTGAATTTGAGAATAAATAAAGAGAGTATAAAAGGCTATATGATGCTGCTGCAGAGACACATGAGAGCACACAGGGGAGGAATGATGGGATACTGCAGTGTTTGTATCCATCAGAGGAAGACACTGATCTGACAGACATGTGACCTCACGGATGATGTCGCCTGCAGAAACACAGTGACAGGCGTCAGACGGCCAGTGTCAGCACACATGACAGTCACCATACTGCAGAGCTCAGAGCGACAGTCACCATACTGCAGCGTTCAAAGAGCGACAGTCACCATAGTGCAGCGTTCAAAGAGCAACAGTCACCATACTGCAGCGTTCAAAGAGCGACAGTCACCATACTGCAGCATTCATAGAGCGACAGTCACCATACTGCAGCGTTCAGTAAGCGACAGTCACCATACTGCAGCATTCAGAGCGACAGTCACCATACTGCAGCGTTCAGAGAGAAGCGACAGTCACCATACTGCAGAGCTCAGAGAGTGCGACAGTCACCATAGTGCAGCGTTCAGAGAGCGACAGTCACCATACTGCAGCGTTCATAGAGCGACAGTCACCATACTGCAGCGTTCAGAAAGCGACAGTCACCATAGTGCAGCGTTCAAAGAGCGACAGTCACCATACTGCAGCGTTCAAAGAGCGACAGTCACCATACTGCAGCGTTCAGAGAGCGACAGTCACCATACTGCAGCGTTCAAAGAGCGACAGTCACCATACTGCAGCGTTCAGAGAGCGACAGTCACCATACTGCAGCATTCATAGAGCGACAGTCACCATACTGTGTTCAAAGAAGCGACAGTCACCATACTGCAGCGTTCAGAGTGCGACAGTCACCATACTGCAGCATTCATAGAGCGACAGTCACCATACTGCAGCGTTCAGAGCGACAGTCAAATAGAGCGACAGTCACCATACTGCAGCATTCATAGAGCGACAGTCACCATACTGCAGTGTTCAAAGAGCGACAGTCACCATACTGCAGCGTTCAGAGTGTTCAAAGAGCGACAGTCACCATACTGCAGCGTTCAGAGAGCGACAGTCACCATACTGCAGCGTTCAGAGAGCGACAGTCACCATAGTGCAGCGTTCAAAGAGCAACAGTCACCATACTGCAGCGTTCAAAGAGCGACAGTCACCATACTGCAGCGTTCAGAGAGCGACAGTCACCATACTGCAGCATTCATGAGCGACAGTCACCATACTGCAGCGTTCAAAGAGCGACAGTCACCATACTGCTCAGAGAGTGCTCAAAGAGCGACAGTCACCATACTGCAGCGTTCATTGAGCGACAGTCACCATACTGCAGCGTTCAGAGAGCGACAGTCACCATACTGCAGCGTTCAGAGAGTGACAGTCACCATACTGCAGCGTTCAAAGAGCGACAGTCACCATACTGCAGCGTTCATAGAGCGACAGTCACCATACTGCAGCGTTCATAGAGCGACAGTCACCATACTGCAGCATTCAGAGAGCGACAGTCACCATACTGCAGCATTCATCAGCGACAGTCACCATACTGCAGCGTTCAAAGAGCGACAGTCACCATAGTGCAGCGTTCAGAGCGACAGTCACCATACTGCAGCATTCATAGAGCGACAGTCACCATACTGCAGCGTTCAAAGAGCGACAGTCACCATACTGCAGCATTCAGAGAGCGACAGTCACCATACTGCAGCATTCATAGAGCGACAGTCACCATACTGCAGCGTTCAAAGAGCGACAGTCACCATACTGCAGCGTTCAGAGAGTGTTCAAAGAGTGACAGTCACCATACTGCAGCGTTCAAAGAGCGACAGTCACCATACTGCAGCGTTCATAGAGCGACAGTCACCATACTGCAGCGTTCTCAAAGAGCGACAGTCACCATACTGCAGCGTTCAAAGAGCGACAGTCACCATACTGCAGCGTTCATAGAGCGACAGTCACCATACTGCAGCGTTCAGAGAGCGACAGTCACCATACTGCAGCGTTCAGAGAGCGACAGTCACCATACTGCAGCGTTCAGAGAGTGTTTAAAGAACGACAGTCACCATACTGCAGCGTTCAGAGAGTGTTCAAAGAGCGACAGTCACCATACTGCAGCGTTCAGCAACAGTCACCATACTGCAGCGTTCAAAGAGCGACAGTCACCATACTGCAGCGTTCATAGAGCGACAGTCACCATACTGCAGCATTCAGAGCGACAGTCACCATACTGCAGCGTTCAGAGCGACAGTCACCATACTGCAGAGCTCAGAGCTCACCATCCCCATACTGCAGCGTTCAGAGAGCGACAGTCACCATACTGCAGCGTTCAGAGAGCGACAGTCACCATACTGCAGCGTTCAAAGAGCGACAGTCACCATACTGCAGCGTTCAAAGAGCGACAGTCACCATACTGCAGCGTTCATAGAGCGACAGTCACCATACTGCAGCGTTCAGAGAGCGACAGTCACCATACTGCAGCGTTCAGAGAGTGACAGTCACCATACTGCAGCGTTCAGAGAGTGACAGTCACCATACT
The DNA here is from genome assembly GCF_018831695.1 of Puntigrus tetrazona. Taxonomy (NCBI): domain Eukaryota; kingdom Metazoa; phylum Chordata; class Actinopteri; order Cypriniformes; family Cyprinidae; genus Puntigrus; species Puntigrus tetrazona. The sequence goes on from NC_056708.1 coordinate 323,607, forward strand.
GCAGCGTTCAGAGAGACAGTCACCATACTGCAGCGTTTAAAGAGCGACAGTCACCATACTGCAGCGTTCAGAGAGTGTTCAAGAGAGCGACAGTCACCATACTGCAGCGTTCAGAGAGCGACAGTCACCATACTGCAGCGTTCAGAGAGTGTTCAAAGAGCGACAGTCACCATACTGCAGCGTTCATAGAGCGACAGTCACCATACTGCAGCGTTCAGAGAGCGACAGACTGAGTGTTCAAAGAGTGACAGTCACCATACTGCAGCATTCAGAGAGCGACAGTCACCATACTGAGCAGTCAAAGAGCGACAGTCACCATACTGCAGCGTTCAAGAGTGACAGTCACCATACTGCAGCGTTCAAAGAGCGACAGTCACCATACTGCAGCGTTCAGAGAGTGTTCAAAGAGTGACAGTCACCATACTGCAGCATTCAGAGAGTGTTCAAAGAGTGACAGTCACCATACTGCAGCGTTCAGAGAGCGACAGTCACCATACTGCAGCGTTCATAGAGCGACAGTCACCATACTGCAGCATTCAGAGAGCAGTATTTCCTTATTATTAGACTCTCTTTACAGTCTTTACATTTCTTTTGGACCTGGAATAAAGAATTTGGAACATATGGAACAACTGGGTCTCCATAGTTTTAAAAGTTAAAATAAAAAGTAAATAAAGTTAAAGTATTATTAATTTACGACTGATATTAACTTTATCCCACAGAGGAAAATATTATAATTAATAAATTAATATTATTATAAATCAACTGTCATCCCAAGGCCTACATAATCTTTTGAAAAATATTTATAATAAATTCACAACTTTCTCAGGCACGTAAAATTATGTCTATTATTTTGGTTTATGAGATGAAAGATCTCTGCTGCGCTCATATACAAACATTCAGGAGAACACGAACTTCTTGAGAACACTGCACCGAGACTTTTATTAATAAAATATACCTCCAGAGAGACGCTCAGACGCAGGCTGACTAATTCACACAGGAAAGTGTCTCCCGGCCCTCTCTCTCGATCAAATAATTAATTCAAAGTAAATAATTAAATCAAATGTGATCTTAGCACACATTTGAAGCGGGCAGAATGCTGAGCTAATGAGCCATAGCTTTGTGTTGTTCTTGACTTTACGTTGTGTTATTCCTTATATATTCACTCTTTAGCAGCTTTAGCAGTTTACAGCTATATTTAAATAAATCTGTGGAACCAGACGATCGACAGACAGTTCTCTGGTGGAACTAAAGGATCTGTTTGGTTCCTCTTCCACAGTTAATAATGCGTGTAGTAACCTCGGTGGTCCGTGTCTCTGCTGCTACACCGCTAACGTAACTTTGCTTTTGTTTTGCGCAAGCTGCAACGTTCCGTTCTATAGAACAGGAAAAACTCAGTTTAACAGAACCATTATAAAAACATTTAAAGCGCGGTTAAACGCAAAACTGGTTAATTGCTGCCTCCCTACAGTCAACCACTATTTTTTGGACCGGTATGTAATTGGATCAGTTCTGGACTACTGACAGCTTCAGGACAAATGATACCGTTATCAATACTTGGGATAGTCTATCTTTGTATACTTCAATAGTACTGACAAATTGGAAGCTGCCATTTTCCTTCACTGAATGATGTGGCCGACGTTTCCTCGACGTATTGAGTGATCAGTAATCACTGCTCACGATACAAGAGTCAAATGCAGTATACACAGTAACGTAATGGAGAACAAACAAGACAACAATAAGTTAATGAACCATTTACTAGCAAAACAGCATAAACCTCAAGCAAAGCACATTCCTCCAGATTCTCATTACAGCGATACTTCGTCCAAAAATATTAGTTCTGAATTCTGTACACATGCTGAACACAAATGACATTTTGTAGAATATGAGTAACTAAACTGTGGGAGAATGTGAGTAACTGGTCCTCAGTATATCCTCAAATATTAGATACCTTAAACTTGAAAAAAAAAAAAAAAAAAAAAAAACAATTGTAAAAATCAAGTAGAAAAACAACAAATGCACTTTTGTGGAATTTTCCATCTACAGATATTTTCTAAGGGTTAGGGTGAACACTATTACTGAAGAACACAATCTCTATTCAGCATCAGATCTGTCTGCACAAAGACACTGATCCATAAACAAGGACATATCTTCAGATTAAACTTTTTGTAGAGGAGTTTTTAAAAAGGTGAACTAGCACCACATGACTACATCATGCATACGGGAAGCTGCAAAACACAGAGACACGAGTGGAACGCAAAATAAAATTAATTGTGTTCATATATTGTGCTCCAAGGCGATATATTGATTGTGACAGACCTATATACACACACACATTACAGTTCTTTTTTTATCTGCTTAATAAAAAAAAAAAGCCACTTTTTTTGGGTCACACTTGGGTTACTCGTGTAACTAGTCACATAACGCTCTTTAAATATGGAGAAAATAGAAGTGTTTCTTTCTGTTTGGATCCTAAGGAATGAGTGGATCCCAGCCAAACGCTAGCGTAGTGTCGCCGCACACTAGAGCGATTAAGGGCACTCACTAGGCGGGACACATCTATATTAACTCGTCTATGTTGAGGGAAAAACTGTGAAATATAGAATTTAGTTTGCCTTTAGCAGTTGCTAAAATTCAGCAGTATTACAGTTTTTCATATCATTTTGCACCAAATAGTACTGATGACAGTAATAAGTACCGCATCAATAAGCAGCATCAGGATCTGTATCAGTTTCAATAAAACGTAAACGATCCCTATCTCAGAGAGAGACGGTCACCACAGCACAGCGTTTATATTCATATCTCCAATAAAGAGAGAGACCGCTCCAAAAACTAAGTCATAGTCAACAGTGAGGGTTCTTCAAACTTCAGCACTCAGAGCGAGATGGACACCATTTAGTCAAGTATCAAAATTAGTTTCTTACTGATTTTTTTTCAGCTTGTTGGGTTTGCTGGATTATGAAACAAACGTAAGAATTGAAAAATGAATGAAGTATTGTTTGTAACACGACATCGTTTCATCTCATCACTGAAAGATAAATATTCAAACGCTGGCTATAAAAATTATTCAAACATGCATTACACGAAGGACGAGTCAAGTCAAACTTTAACATGTGATCTAATGCATGTAACGGGAATGTTTTTCCTGTGTTTCACGACATGTTTAAAACGCTGACTGAGTGCCTTCTAGGACCAGCTCACTCACTGGAACACAGCTCCGGCGTGATGAAGGTAATGAACGTCCTGCGG
>NC_056708.1:331852-339352 GCF_018831695.1 Puntigrus tetrazona
CGCGCTCCAGAGGACGCTAACGATCTCCGCGAAGCGAGCGTTCCGTGGCTGGCGTTCGCCGTGATGCTGCGCGACCTTGCCGCAACTCCGCGCCTCGCCGCTTTATAGGCACTGCAGCAGCAGCGATGCTGGGCGGCCTCGCGAGAGGAGGGGCTCTCGCGAGAAGCGGCCGCTCCGGGGTGGAGACTGGGGCGCAGGCAAATGAGGAGCTGCGTCACGAAATATGAGCGCGTTTACATAAAACACGTCCAGTTTAAGAGAGAAAGGAGTATATCTACATCTCAGTAACAAAAGTTACAGAAATGCTTGTGTTTTCTTTACATTAAGATCATTTGCGCTCCAAAACTACCATTTAACATCAACACGTTTTTAACAAAGTGTCTTTAAGGAAAACACAATACAATGAAAGGAGATTTGAATTTAATGGCAGATTGCCACGCCCGCTTTTATCAATATGACGGTTCTAATGAAATAAATATAAATAAAAAATGCAATCCTTTATGTAACCAAAGAAGGAAAAGAAAAGCACGTGTGGTTAGTTTTGTCTCCAGCTCAGGTCGTGTTTTAGAGGACACACAAAAAACACTCGTCTTAAAGGAATCGTTCACATAAGAAGAGGTGTTTTGAAGAGATTTAGATGATTTCCTGCAGCAGCTGTTTAATTCTCTCTGAATCAGAGCCGTCTCTTCTGTCTGAAGTGATGAAGAAAAGCAAGACATAAAGAAAGAGATCAACTTAAGCTTCAGCTCAGCTCCGCAGACATCAGAGAAATACTTTTAAAATCTGGAGAAGAAGACCTTTCCTGTTTTCTGGAGTCGACAGAAGATCGTGTGCTCGTTGTTCTCGAGAAACATGCATGTAATGTGCTGACAATCAACTAAACACATGTTTAATGAGAGACTCTTAGCTTGCATTTGAACATCTTTTTTTGAAAGTGGCCACATTTTTATTTTTAAAGCTTTATTTGACAACAATCACGCTCCGCAATACTTCACTGAATAAATCTGACGGAGACTGTCGACCAATCAGCGATCAGTGTGTGCGTACAAGCCTTCTGACATCATCCATGACAACGCGCTGAGCCCCGCCCCCTTCTCTCTGGTCCTCAGCAGCTGTGAAGAAGTGTTTGCTTTTTGCTTTTACTTTGTTTTTATTAAACGCTGTATAAACAAAATACATGTAACATTTATTTTAAAATATTAAAATTCACAAATAATAATAATACAAATAAATACATAAAATTAAACACATCAAAAAATTCTGATTAATCAACAACAGCCCATTAGAAAGTACAGTATATTTCTAATACATTAAATAAGCATATAACTCTGAAAATCACAAATATATGATAGTTAATCAGAAATCAGAAAGTGAATCAGAAAATCTTTCCAGAATGACACTTTATCAAACGAGGAGTTTTCTGAAGCTTTAGATGCTGAATGTTTTTACCTCAAAGTAGAGCCATGAAGTGATAGATAAAGGATTTCTCTGCTCTGTTAGAAACAGAATTAAAGGCAGAGCTTTTTTCCAACTCCCTAAAAAGTTGAGTTTTACTGTTTTCTAATCCATCATCAGGTCTCTGGTCCGGTGAAAGCACTTTTAGCTGTAGCTTAGCATAAATGATTGAATTTGATTAGACCGTTAGCATCTCGCTCAAAATGATAACAGAGTTTGATTGTTTTTAAAACATAACTCCTCTCTAGTTACATGGTGTGTGATTATCTGGGCTAGTATATTATATATTCTCTGGTTCTGGTGAAATAATCCAGTGTTTTCACACAGTCCCCGTCATTTTCACATTCAATGACTTTGAACACTTTTCTCTCACTTCTTTTGCTAAAGGAAGGAAACATCGTCATCCTACGACATCCACCAGGACCGGTTTCCTCAGAGAAAGGTGTTTATTACGTTTGAAATATGAATATTTATCATATAAAAACACATGGGTTCACTACAAGGGGCCCTTTTTTTAACCCCAGAGTCATGAGAGGGACCTTTTATTCTGAACACACTCACAGTATTTCACATCTTCTTTTGTCTTATTTTTAGGCATTTAACCCAAAAACACCCTTCTGGACAAAAGAACAGGAAGTGCTGCACTGGAAACACACTTCCAGGATTCAGTCAGAAACACGTCACCGTCTTTGTGTGTGTGTGAGAGAGTGTGTGTATGTGTGTGTGTGTGTTTGTGTGTGTGTGAGTGAGTGAATGAGTGTGTGTGTGTGTGTGTGTGTGTGTGTGTGTGTGAGTGAGTGAATGAGTGTGTGTGTGTGTGTGTGAGAGAGTGTGTGTGTGTGTGTGTGTGTGTGTGAGTGTGTGTGTGTGTGTGTGTGTGTGTGTGTGTGTGTGTGTGTGTGTGTGTGTGTGTGTGTGTGTGTGTGTGTGTGTGTGTGTGTGTGTGTGTGTGTGTGTGTGTGTGTGTGTGTGTGTGTGTGTGTGTGTGTGTGTGTGTGTGTGTGTGTGTGTGTGTGTGTGTGTGTGTGTGTGTGTGTGTGTGTGTGTGTGTGTGTGTGTGTGTGTGTGTGTGTGTGTGTGTGTGTGTGTGTGTGTGTGTGTGTGTGTGTGTGTGTGTGTGTGTGTGTGTGTGTGTGTGTGTGTGTGTGTGTGTGTGTGTGTGTGTGTGTGTGTGTGTGTGTGTGTGATCTCCTGATGTTTTCTAGAGGTCTGTTTGATGTGTTTCTCTCTCTATGAAGCTCATCTCTGACAGAATACTTTCATAAATACATAAGAGAATGATTAAATGAATGAATGATGAATTAAATAAATAACAGTAGTGGTGTTCTATACTCAGTTGTTTTATACTCTACGCTGTTTATTCTACAGTACATCGTCACAGGACTACAGTATGACTAACACGCTAAATTATCAGGTCATGTGTCAATTTTTAACAAACTTGTAGTAGATTTTTAACAGAAAATGTGACTGAATCAATGTTACATAATAAGCTATCAAGAAATGAACAAGAAAAGTCGATGCTGATGCTTTAATATTACAGTATAATGTTGGCTGAACATCAGTTGATGATGAAGTTAAAAAAAAATGAATATTCATCTGAACAGTAATGTTCCTACACCAAGAACATTCATCTCCTGATTTAAGAATGATCTATATAATTTAATGAAAATATAACACGGAATATATTTTTTATTATTACATTACAATATATTGCTTTGAAGAAGGCAAAGTGTAACACAGACCTCATTGAGAATAACTAGCGCTCATAACCAGCAGGTCAAGCGTCTAACTAGTCGTCATGAGGTGAGATGATCACAGATGAAGAGACTGATGAAAGCGGGCTCTTTTAGGTTAGTTTAGTGTCTGGAGTTGAAGAAGTGTGCTCCAAATGAAAAAGATGGCAGTCTGTTGATGTGCTCAGAAAAGAAGGCTAAAAATGTGAGGAAATGTAAAAATATCTTGCCATGCTGCTCCCTTCATAGAACAGAGCAAACTGGTTCTAGCCAGAAGAGAAAGTGTGTGAGAGGACAAATACCTGAGATTTCAGACAAATCTAACACTAAAGAGCTTTTCTGGGATCAGAGCAGCGCTGTCTGTGTTTTATATTAGCATCCCTTTATAGTAGCTGTTGGAGAGAGCGATCTCTCATTTCTACAGGACTCTGAGGATGTGTCTGTGTTTCCTCGTCCTCCTGACTCCTCATCAGTGTGTGTTGACCGGCTCTGACCGACGCTGTGTGTGTATACAGTGACCGCTTCTACAGCTGCTTGATGCTCAATGAGACGCGCAGCAAGGGTTTTCATCAAAATGCAAAAAGTTCCTTTCTGATGTGACTGAAGTTACTGCACAATACTTGTCTATTTCAGGGGCATTTCCCTAACAGCATTAAATGCACGTACCATATTTCACATAAAAGTCTTATATTTTATTAATCATTTCAGGTTATATAACGAGACACTACAGAGCCGTTACAGTCAAATGAAATCAGTCTTAAAACTAGACAGAAGCAGCTGATTCAGAGGCTTTAATGAAGATGAAATATAACCTTTACTAAAATACAACAGCATAAATAAGAGCTTGGTGTGTGTTTGAAATCTCTTTTTTAATGAAATGTTGGACAAAATGCAAAAATGCATCATTTTAAAGTCATCGACAAAGTTTTGTTCACGCACTTAAAGGTAATGTACTGGTTTGTAATGTTTCCTGGATGTTGTGTGAGAGACGCTGCCGGGATAAACTGAAGAACACCCTTCAGAAAACAGAAAAAACACTGTAAGGGGCCAAAATAGAGATGTAATAAAATATAAGAGTAAATGAATAAACTGTAATTTAACTGTAGTTTTAGAATTGATCTCTAGACAGTTAAGTGCTATGATTTTATTAAAACATTTTCTGATTGATACGGTCAAAGCTTTCAGAAATCACACTAAATAAGAATTAAGCTTTATGTGATCAAACCCTGGATAATGTTGGTAATGGTCGTGATGTCCATGTTTCACGTGTGTGACAGGCAGGATAAATGAAAATAAGGCGTTTTAATCTACTCAGATGACGAAATAAACGATATAAATGCAGGCAGGGAAGACAGGACGAGATCAGACAAACACTGAAAACACAGGACTTAAATATTCAACGGAAATCACTAAATTAACAAGACACGGCTGCAGACAATAACACAATTAATACGAACTAAAGGCAGGGCACACAGAGCACATGACATGAGAACAATATCAAAAGAGTCCAGAGATGTGACACCATGTTTCAGCATTTCTAGCTCAAAGACCTGGCCAAAAATAAAAAAGTGGATATTTGCAGCAGACTAATATTTGATCAAGGATTTTTTATAACTTCATGTAAATTGTTTATTTTACACTCTATATTTTAACAATGTTATTCAATGAAACCATATGATTATTATTATTAATGAACCAGTCGCGTCGTTGTTTTATAAGAAACTAGAACTAGTGCTGATGATGATGATGATGATGATGATGGTGAAATTAGTACTTTAACATTAACACGTTACTAAAGTCAACAGAAAGGAGCTGTAAGTAGGATTTTAACTCTACAAAAGCAAGAAAACACTGTCATGTTTGCAGATATTTAAGAAATCTTACGTGTTTATCTGAAAAACAACAGTCTGTTCTTCTTTGAGAAGGTTCCGGTCCGGAACGTTTGTGAAGCCCCGCCCACTGTCAGTTTACCCAATCGTGTTTCGGAACCCCGGGTTGCCAGTTTGCGGAAAACAGAACGTATTTAATTTCAATCATGGAAGCCGGCAAACGAAAGCGGTCTACGCGGGAATCTGGCAACCTGCGTGTGAGTCAAGTCTGAGTAGGAGGAGCCAGATGAAAAAAGCGTCTGTAATATTTAGAAATTAGACTGAAACACTTCGTTCAAGCGGTCTGTCTCAGTCCTACATCCCTGAACACAAGTTACCTGAAAGCGATTCACGGCCTTCTTTATTGTTCTTCTTTTTTGAGCCGGACTACACTGATGTCTTTTTCCTGAAATAACCCAGTTGTTCATTTATTACGATGATAATTCGTGTTCATGAGGTGAGATAGATAAAGCATTACTCTAACCAAAAGAATTTCATCATACAAATAAAGGTTGTGAAGCCAAAAAGTTTAGTATCTGAATGCAGAGAAGAAGAAGAAAAAGAGAGCATCTGAGTTCAACCGAAGAGAAAGAATTATAAGGTGAACTTGATCTGATATAACTGAAGTATAGATTATGAAATAGATCACGTGACGCTCAGATAGAGACTATACCTTCAATAAAAATACTGATTCAACCATTGAAAAAAGTGAGGAAAAATTTATGATTAAACAAAAGTCAAATTCAAACAAACTAATAGATCATTTTATCTAAATCATGAAAATCTGACTTTAAGCTAAATTAAATAAAATACATAACAATGTTTGAATAAATTCAGATACAAATCGTTTTGAGACTAAATCGACATCTAAGGTTGTTTTTATTTCTGTTTTGATGTAAAAAGTGTAAATATATAGATCTTTGAGGTGAATATTAAAGGACTCAGACGCTCCAGGAAGGACTGATGATGTCACTTCCTGCAGGACCATACCCTTCAGGACAGGTCAGAGGTCAGCTTGCAGAAACTCAAGCAGAAGATCACCGCAGGACTTCACAGCGAAGACTCGTTAAAGTGAACGTTCAGATGCAAACGCTGCCAGGGCTTTAAATGATCAATAAAACAAGGTGATTAGAAAGAGCTTACTCTTGTTCTGGACTGAAAGATAACCGTTCAGAACGCTCTAGCTGTAGATTTTATGAGCTGAGCGTTTTAACATTATGAGTTTTAGAAAAACCTCTCAGAAAGTTAGAGATGTCTGTACAGGTTTGGTACTAAAATGTTTCTCATCAGTCACTGAATCAATGAATCAGTCTGTTTGAACAAATCAAATGACTCAATGATTCATTATGACTGGTGGTAGTAGTTTCATATTTAATAACATAATATCTTTTATATTTTTATTAACAACTGTTTGGATTCATTTGGATTCTAGATGTATATAAGAATAAAAAACTAGTAGCCAGAAACCAGACTCTCGTTTCCAAATAAATCAAAATAAAGGAGCAGATGAAAGACGATGCAGGCAAAGAAATGAATAAAGTTCAGGATTAAAGTAGCTATATATTTAATATTAACATGTGATTGATGTAAACATCAGCGTTTCATCTTTCTTTATTCAAAATGTGATATTTTTAACACTGTATGTCATTTACTGCAATTCATGTTTGTTTTTTGGAAACGAAAAGTGTTCAAATGATGAATGTGTGTTAAAATAATCTTTATGTTTATGTTTAAGTTGTATTAAAGAACTGTTGTTTTTTTTTTTAACTAAATAATTCCATGCTTTGACTAATTATTATTCTAATTAGTTGCAAATAATTATATATTGATGCTTGCTGAGAAAAAGCTCATAATACAGGTGTACAGATTCCTCTCTGGAACCAAACAAAACAGTTTCTTCTACTTCGCTGTGATGAATCATTACTTTTTTAATATTTTTCAGTATATCCTCATATAATGCTAGCGGTCTCAGGATCAGAACAGATGTAGTTATCATACATTACAAGCTCAGGTTTTCTTTTAAACTCAGTGGTCTACAAAAGTTCCTCTTTTTGCAGTTTCATAAGAATTTGCATGAAATTTTAGTAATCTTAAGAAATATAATTCCTTCTCGTGTTATTAAAGATAAAAGAGCGGTTGTGTCTGAACACACAGAACCAGGATGAAATCACACAGTTACTGTAAAAACCTTCACTGCAGACCATTCATCAGAAGTGACCTATAATACAGAAACATGAGAGCTCATAGTGCTGAACTTCATCTGTTGACATAACCAGACAAAACATTAACACTGTCTGAAGATCAGATGAATTATATAGAAGACCTCAGAGCTTAGTGTCTGCTGCCCTCTGGTGTTCTGTACACACACACACACACACACACACACACACACCGCACACACACAGAGACACACACACACACAGAGACACACACACACACAGAGA
>NC_056708.1:346852-349352 GCF_018831695.1 Puntigrus tetrazona
ATGTGAAAAATAAAATAGTAAAATAGAGTAAATAGTGTTTTTTGAAGTAAATTAAAGTAACATTGAGTACAGTACACTAGATCTTTCAGGACTGTTTATCTAGTCTTTTAGCAGAGGTTCTCAGAGAGGGATTAAAAAAGTGTCTTTTTGTGATTCTAATACATATTTTCAATATTACAAGTAAATGCTACAAATAACTCAAGCATTTGTGATGATTGTTTCTGTCCAGTCCCATCGTTTTATGGTGTTTTTCCACAGTTTTTTGTCATATTTCTGATTCGAGGCTGTATTACCATTAAAGACTGTTTATCTTCGCGGTCATCTTTGTGTGCGTTTAACATCACCTGAAGAACTGTGTTTAAGGCTGAGGACGCACTACAAGATTTTTTAATCTTATAAGATTGTCTAAATGTGAGAGACCACAAACATGAGGACAAAAAGGACAAAAAGTTCTATATTTGACCACTGTGCTCTTATACTGGGATGAAGACAGCACACACACACACACACACACACACACACACACACACACACAGGCTCCCAATCTCTCAGAATCAGTGTTTTCCAGGAAACGCTTCAAATCTTCAAACGGATGGATCTCTGCCGTCTGAATCCTTCGTTTCTCATCATGCTTCGGTCTTCTGTCAGCTCGCTTTCTGATTGGATATGGTTTTGTTTCACGTAATAATCTCCAGGTTTGTTCTCTTTGTAATAAAATCCCTTTCAGTCTCTCCCAGGGCCCTGTGACTCTGAGCTTCAAAACATTCAGCAGTGTTTGCTCTCGTCTTACAGCCAGCAATAATCCTGATGCTTTTTATTCTTTTTAGTTAGTTTTAAGGGGTCATTTACACCGAGGATGCTTTTGCTTTTTGAAAAATGTGAATGGAAGTGTCTGGGAGCCTCAATATTCTTCAGCCGCTGTTATTTTAAGAGGATATCAGTTTTACTTTTGATCAACAACAGGTTGGACTCCTGCACGCTCCTGGAGAACAGCAGCAGGCTCATGAATATTCAATGTGACTAAAGCTGTTTAAATCCATGCCACACTCCAGCAGAGAAATCAGACACTGTGTGCTGAATATTTGATTCTAGATCTAGAAGAAAAAACATTAGCCACTTGTCAGTGTGTTAATATGATGTGTCTATAATCTCAGTCCCGTGAGCGGAGTACTGCCACAGCTGTTAAGACCTCTCTAGTCAACTAGTAGTCATTCTCTGGAGGATACACCATACTAAAACCACAATCATATGAATATATTCTGCACTCAAGCACACGCATAAAGCTTCCTGCAAAGTACTGTTTGTGTGTAACATAATACTTGAATGGATGTACAAATAAAAGCACTGTTAATTGTGTTTTTTTTTTAGTTTTTTTTTTTAAAAATAGGCTTATATTTTATTTTCCCTATAGTTTATTTGCATCTTTTTTTAATAAAATAAAAAAGAGCTTTATTGTGATTATTACGATGGTAATTTTTATTAATTAAATAACAGGAGGAAAAGATGCATTGTGGTGCATCATCATTTAAATTAAATCACGAGGCAACAGAAGATTCACACATGATTTGATTCAACGTGATCCAAAATGTTCTACTTGCTTGTAAAAAAGGTTAGGTTTTTGAGTTAGTATGTGATCAGGTACAGAAATTATCAAATGTAAAATATGTTCAGAAAGAAACGCAAATGTTTCTTTCCACAGAGAACTGCAGTGAAATAAAACCTGAAATTTGAGAATTTTTTAATATTTTAATATTAAGTAAATGTAGGCTGTAGTAGTTCTCGTGGATGAAGGGCCCCTTACAGACATGATGTGGCCCCGACCCGATCTGACTTTTCCATTGATAATAAGTTCTTGACCATCTACATGATCCTTACCAGAAGAAGAAATCTCTTCACCTTCCAGGTTACCAGGTTTGATTTCACACTTGCTTCTGTTCAAATGTGTTCACAAGAACTGTCTTTAAAAGCACTTAGAAAGTCTCCTCGTTGCTCGGTGTTGTGTGTACTGAGAGCTCCTCACTTCCCATCAAGAGTAAGCTAGTTCAGATTCATATAGACTTCCGTCCCTGTGGAGAACATCACAGGTCTGTATGGATAAGAATAGCATTTCCAAAACTTTTGTTACAAGTTTGTTCTTTCATCTTCCATTTGCTATGATCTTCTAGGGATTAAAGAACGCCGCTAACTTCTTATACTGTATAATACTAACCTAACCATCCCATTGAAATGCAGATGGACACAATCTTACAGGATCTCGTGGGTAGATGTTTCGTCTATACGGATACTGCTGGGTAAAACAGACTGGAGGTTTTAAGATGTTCACAAGCCTGGAAACCTGAACAAAAGACCTTTTAAATAAAAAGGCTCTTTCATATCTGGATCATGTCATCTCAGAAAAAAACAAGAGTAAAGACTGAACGCTCTAAACTCTTTATTCTCTGATGTGAAACGGTCCTGGGAAAGTACCGCCACCTTGTGAAACTAATGATTACTGCAAAAT
>NC_056708.1:354352-379352 GCF_018831695.1 Puntigrus tetrazona
GTACCTTGATGAAGCCCCACAATCCCCCGGGGGCGCTGTCGTCCACAGACGCTCTGGGGTCTTCGGTGTCCTCTGGAAACGTGATGGGCGAGCTGACGTCTAGACCTCCGGACATCGGCTGCTGCATCATGGGATTGGTGATGATTCCTGCAGAATCACATGAATGACTCATTCAGGAGGAGTCGTTCTGAACGAATCCTCAGAATGAATGATTCACTCCTGACAGGGATTTGCTCAAAACCACTTGATGATTTTAGTTTCAAGGCAGAAGCAGTTTCTGTGCCGCTTCTGCACTGCAACGATAGAACTCACTGATACTGAACTGAATTTGATTAAAAGTAAGAAGCTCACATGATGCATGTATTCATTTAGACAGAGATAAAGTGCTCGTGTAACGATGCCTTTGGAAATCAACTTTTAAACGTAAACAATCATTCCTATCAATGTTTTGAAGCAAGCAGCTGCGTGAACATGAAAAGCGTCTGTGTGTGTGTCAGCTAATGCTAATGCTAACGGTTCAGACCTGGCATGGGTGAGGCGCTGGAGAAGCTGGGCATCAGCGGCGTCTGGGGGGTGCGGCCCGCGTGGCCACGGGTGATGTCATATCCTGCGCTCACGGAGAAGCCGGTGGTGGGCGGGCCCATGGGCGGGGCCGAGAGGACAGGGCCCAGGGGCGGAGCGGGGCCCCCGTACGGACTGCTCAGAGACAGAGGAGGACCAGAGGACTGCATGGAGGTCAAAGGAGGGACAGGGCTGGAGAAACCTCCCGGAGGAAAGGCTGAGACGCCGGGGGGGCTGGGGAGAGTCTGAGGACCGGACACTGCTGGGCACAAGAAGAGCACAGGTGACCCACTGACCCCAGACATAACACCCCCACACCGAGGACACACCGGGAAGCTCCTGACTGACAGAAGTTCTCCATCTAGTGAGAATGTGCTGAAAAACTATCTGTGTTTCATCAGCATAAACTTGAGCGTGATTCATGAACAGAACTTCAACACGTGAGCCATGCTCAGTCCACACATTCAGACTAAGAACACAAATAAAAACATCATGTGATTTTTGTTTTTGCGTCGATGACACACCTGAAAAGAAAAGCCGATTCATGTGCTGGAAGAAAGTTTTTCTGCAAATTCTGTAAATATTCTACTCGACCGACCGGTTTTTAAGACAATAGACAAAGTAAACAACGGCACGTTTAAGAGACACACACCGATGAGAGCACACACTCTTCACTGATATACACACAATATATTTACTGATTTTAGTTTCATGTAATAGATGAGTTCAAGCATTTTATCAGATCTACATCAACCACTCCATACGAGCTCCACCAATCAGGATTATACCTTTAATCTTACTAACAGATTATTTGTGTGAGTGTGTGTGTGTGTGTGTGTGAGTGTGTGTATATGTGTATTTGTATGTGTGTGTGTGTGTGTGTGTTACCGCTGGCGGGCGCTGTGGCGGGTGGAGGTGTGTGTGTGTGTGTGTGTTACCGCTGGCGGGTGCTGTGGCGGGTGGAGGTGTGTGTGTGTGTGTGTGTGTGTGTGTGTGTGTTGTGTGTGCTGCTGGCGCGCTGGCGGGTGGTGGTGGTGTGTGTGTGTGTGTGTGTGTGTTACGCTGGCGCTGGCGCTGTGGCGGGTGGTGTGTGTGTGTGTGTGTGTGTGTGTGTGTGTGTGTTGTTACGCTATGGCGCTGTGTGGTGGAGGTGTGTGTGTGTGTGTGTGTGTGTGTTGCTGCTGGTGGCGCTGTGGCGGGTGGAGGTGTGTGTGTGTGTGTTACCGCTGGCGGCGGAGGTATGTGTGTGTGTGTGTGTGTGTCTGTTACGCTGGCGGGTGGAGTGTGTGTGTGTGTGTGTGTGTGTGTGTGTTACTGCTGGCGGGCGCTGTGGCGGGTGGAGTGTGTGTGTGTGTGTGTGTGTGTTTACTGCTGGCGGCGCTGTGGTGGTGGAGTGTGTGTGTGTGTGTGTGTTACGCTGGCGGCGGAGGTATGTGTGTGTGTGTGTGTGTGTGTGTGTGTGTGTGTTACCGCTGGCGGGTGGAGGTGTGTGTGTGTGTTACCGCTGGCGGGGTGCTGTGGCGGGTGGTGGTGTGTGTGTGTGTGTGTGTTACCGCTGGCGGGCGCTGTGGCGGGTGGTGGGTGTGTGTGTGTGTGTGTGTGTTACCGCTGGCGGGCGCTGTGGCGGGTGGAGGTGGTGGAGGTGTGTGTGTGTGTGTGTGTGTTACCGCTGGCGGGCGCTGTGGCGGGTGGAGGTGTGTGTGTGTGTGTCACCGCTGGCGGGCGCTGTGGTGGTGGAGGTGGTGGTGTGTGTGTGTGTGTGTTACCGCTGGCGGGCGCTGTGGTGGGTGGAGGTGGTGGAGGTGTGTGTGTGTTACCGCTGGCGGGCGCTGTGGCGGGTGGAGGTGGTGGAGTGTGTGTGTGTGTGTTACCGCTGGCAGGCACTGTGGCGGGTGGAGGTGGTGGAGGTGTGTGTGTGTGTTACCGCTGGCGGGCGCTGCTGTGGCGGGTGGAGGTGGTGGAGGTGTGTGTGTGTGTGTGTGTTACCGCTGCGGGCGCTGTGGTGGGTGGAGGTGGTGGGTGTGTGTGTGTGTGTGTTACCGCTGGCGGGCGCTGTGGCGGGTGGAGGTGGTGGAGGTGTGTGTGTGTGTGTGTACCGCTGGCGGGCGCTGTGGCGGGTGGAGGTGGTGGAGGTGTGTGTGTGTGTGTGTTACCGCTGGCGGGCGCTGTGGTGGGTGGAGGTGGTGGAGGTGTGTGTGTGTGTGTGTTACCGCTGGCGGGCGCTGTGGCGGGTGGAGGTGGTGGAGGTGTGTGTGTGTGTGTTACCGCTGGCGGGCGCTGTGGTGGAGGTGGAGGTGGTGGAGGTGTGTGTGTGTGTGTACGTGGAGGTGGCGAGGGCGCTGTGGCGGTGGTGGTGGAGGTGGTGGAGGTGTGTGTGTGTGTTACCGCTGGCGGGCGCTGTGGTGGGTGGAGGTGGTGGAGTGTGTGTGTGTGTGTTTACGCTGCTGGGGCGCTGTGGCGGGTGGAGGTGGTGGAGTGTGTGTGTGTGTGTTACCGCTGGCGGCGCTGTGGCGGGTGGTGGTGGTGGAGGTGGTGGAGTGTGTGTGTGTGTGTGTGTGTGTGTGTGTGTGTGTTACCGCTGGCGGGCGCTGTGGCGGGTGGAGGTGGTGGAGGTGTGTGTGTGTGTGTGTGTGTGTTACCGCTGGTGGCGCTGTGTGGGTGTGGAGGTGGTGGAGGTGTGTGTGTGTGTGTTACCGCTGGCGGGCGCTGTGGTGGGTGGAGGTGGTGGAGGTGTGTGTGTGTGTGTTACCGCTGGCGGGCGCTGTGGTGGGTGGAGGTGGTGGAGGTGTGTGTGTGTGTGTTACCGCTGGCGGGCGCTGTGGCGGGTGGAGGTGGTGGAGGTGTGGTCGGGGGGGTGCTCTCTATGCCGCTCTCTTCCATCATCTTCTCTCTGAAGAACAGATCGTGGTTCAGAATAAACACAGCATTAAGATGAATCGTTTCTTGAATAATTCATTTTAATCAATCATTTCATGTTAATAAAAAATAAAACGATTAGCAGTTTCACAAAAGCTCAGTTTTATTTTATTATATCTGATTCTTTAACAACTCTATCTGTGCTTTTATTAAATAACTAGCTGTTAAACACTGACACACAGGCAGAAACTCTTCACACTGAATATTAGAGACACAACACGTTTTTACTTCATTTTCAAATGACATATTTCCAAAAAGTGATTCCTTTCTTGATTAATATTGGTCTTGTTTCAGTGAGAATGTATCAAAATGAAGCTCATTTATACAGAAAATATGAAGAAAATATATACTGATAATAATTAAAAACCCTGATGGTTGATATTTCTCCTTGTTTTACGAAAAACTCACAGTTTTCATTTTTTTTTTTTTTCAGAAAAGAAGATTTAATATCATACATCAATCTTAAATGAATGTATATTGATTTAAAATGTTTAGATATTGTTTCTGGAGAAAAAGACAATCATCGTAAGAAGTGATTTATGAGCAATGGATAATCACAATCACACTAATGTTCATAACACGACTGGTTTTATGATTATGAAGCTGAATAATAACTTTGCAGTGTGTTCGGAGACGGCTGAGACTGTCGTGTTTAAACACTCTTGGGTTACAGTCTTGAGCAGGTTTTCTTCGGGTCTGTCTGACAGTAATAAGATTAAATCAAAATAAAACCGCGGCTGATCTGGAGCTTAGCTTTAAGCTAGCAGCATTTCCCAGAGGACCCCGCTCCTGCGCGCGCTTTCTCACGACCCTCACCTGAATCAAACTCATAAATCGAGCGCGATGTCACTTACCTGACGCGACCGAGCCGAGAGTAAACGTTAAAAACCGGAGTCGACGGACAGCGAGAACACCGCGGAGCACGGGCGCGCGCCGATGACGTCACGCAGTGCCACGTCGCACGTGCGAGTCAACAAACCGGTGACGTCACTCCTCGTCAAACACATCGGAAGTTATTCAGAAGTCACAGGAACACGTCAGACAAATATTTACAAGATAATCGACGCCAAAACCATTAGCTCGGAGAGTGTGTTCAGCCGCACTGCGACCATAAATCATTCTTCATTATTATTATTTTAATAAATGTAAGTGCCACTGAAAAGAAAGGATGTTCTGTGAATCTGTTAAATGTTTAGTCGCAGATATATAAACTTTTAGAAGAATCTATTTTCCCTCTGTTCATGAGCATCTTCTCATGTATTTGTAAACACACGTTAGAATAGATGTTTTATTCGATCAGATCACATTCATTAGTTATCTGTGCATTTAACGAGTTCATTTATTATAAATAATATCAGGGCACCAGCTCCAGACCTACATACAGTACATTACTGACACAGTGTGTGTTTTTGTTCATTTTTATCCACGAAAATATTCCCAAGAAGCGCTGTCAATCTAGTTAATATTACAGCCAAGGATCTGATTAATCACAAATGTAAAATACTTTTCATTTAAGGAACCAGTTTAAGTTTCTTTTGTTAATATTTGTCTAGATAGCCTATTATATATTTAGTCTGGTCCTATTTATGCCATTTCTTTTATAGACTTAATTTCTGTTTTGAAATGATTGAATATTCACACATATCTATTAAAACCCAGCATCATTCACTGTATGATTACAGCTGAAACATTTTACCAAGCCATCAACCAAGAACTTCATGTAATCAGTTCAGACCGTTTCGTTTTTATTCCGTGTTTCATTAATAGGAATCTATTCCAATAGCTTTTACCAGATAACTGAAGCTCACCCAACCATTTCAACTCGGCCATTATTTGTTATTTCATTGTTAATCATATGTTGACGTGTAGGATATTTCATCTGAAAAAAGTAAAATAATGCATTCAAAGTAAAATGGCTGCAGAGCAGAAAAATATCACATCTCTCATCGGGAAAAGAAGACCTTGTGGAGCATATTACACTTTGTGCATTTATTAAAAAAATCTGGAAAAAAGCAAAACAAAGATACAGTTTTAAGAAACATACAGCACACACTCATACACACTCGGTTGTTTTTGGAATCAGTAATATTAATCATTTCTTTGTGTGGCATATTTAGTACAGTAAAAAAGGAAACCAGTATAGTGAGGTCCGGTCAGTAAAGGCAGTCTTGTCCTGCTTTACACAGTATTGGTCGAGTTACAGAGGACTTCACGAGTATGTTACACTTTTAAAGGAAATAAATGCAATTCGTTAAAGAACTGGTAATATGTACAGTTTTATACAAATAAAGTCCAGGCTCAGAGCGCTTTAAGACTCCTGTCCTAAATACTCCAAAGATGCGTTCGTATCAAACCGACCCCATCACATCGTCTTAAAGATTTGTCTTTCTTTGCAAAAGTCCAGCTTTAGCTTACTAAAAACGATAAAGAACTACAAACCGAAGTATCTGCCCTTCATTTGAGTGACTGTGTTTTATAGGACTATAATCAAAAGACAGGAATAATGCTAAAGGTAACACTTGTGACTGTGAAGTGTAGTTACTGGAGGCTGTCAATATTAATACGACACACACTGTGGTTTCATCAGGGCATGTCATCCTTTGGTAAACCTGAAATGCTTTTGGACAAAAAAAAAAAAATTAATAAACACAGAGCTGGTAGTCCAGTCTCAATAAACAGTGCTAATATCCTAAATATTATAAAAAACGGGAAACTGTCACTGGGAATGATCTGACATATTTAATCAGAACAATTAGGACGGTTCACCCAAAAAAAGAGAGTTAGTCCATGATTTACTCACCCTCCGTGATATACACCCAGGATGCCTTGAGGGGGAATAAATCATGGGCTAATTTTCATTTTGGGGTGAACTGTCTCTTTAAGGATTGTCCTGAATCTGTGCGCAACGTTGTTCTTAATGAATGGAATGATTCGTTCGTGAAGATTACGAATGTTTGCTCCTCCACCGAAACACCTGCTGAAGCCTGTAGTGATGAAGACGTTTAATGAGGAAGGGTTTATTTCCTGTCCGTGTCCTCGAGGCTGGACGGGCTGCTGTCTCTCGTGGGAAGCAGGTCGTAGTGACACGGGATGTGGCTGTTCTTTGGTAGGTCGTACGGATCTTGACAAAACGGCCCGCTGCAGTGGTTGTTAGAGAGCGTGAGGACAGAAGAGACGGTTGGCTCTGGAGAAGAAAAAACATACACACTGTTATCTCACTCCTTCATTTATATTCACCAAACACAGCAGTTCCCGTTCTACAGCTTCAAGAGGAGCAAACATTAGCAAGGCAAGGCAAGTTTATTTATATAGCACATCTCATACACAATGGTAATTCAAAGTGATTTAAATAACAATAAAAGAAATGAAAAAAAAAATAAAAACACAGATTTAAGATAAATTGAATTTAAAGCAAAAAGAGATTGATTTAAAACAGTTTAAAATAAAAGAAGCAAACAGTTGGGACGCAGCACAGTGCTCATTCTGTGAATGCTCAACTAAACAGATGAGTTTTGAGTCTGGATTTAAAAGTGACTAATGTTTCAGCACATCTGATCTCTTCAGGAAGCTGCTTCCAGATACGAGCAGCATAATAACTAAAAGCAGATTCTCCTTGTTTGGTGTGAACCTTTGGTATTTCTAACTGACTTGATCCTAGTGATCTGAGTGGTCTGTCAGGTGTATAAATAGTGATCATATCTGCAATGTATTTAGGTCCTAGTTAATTGAGTGATTTATAAACGAGTAAAAGTGCTTTAAAATCAACTCTAAATGTCACTGGAAGCCAGTGTAAGGACCTGAGGACTGGTGTGATGTTCTCTGATCTTCTGGTTGGAGTCAGGATCCTGGCGGCAGCGTTCTGGATGAGCTGCAGCTGTCTGACGGTCTTTTAGCGATGAAAACTTCAAAACTAAAATGATTGCGCAATAGTGCTACTTTTAATATCATTTCATATCAGAGGTCCTCGACCGTATGAAAGAGTAGGAGAATACTGTATCCTGTTGCTGTGTCTAGATCACTGGAGCATTTACTGGCACGTATTTGCTCTTGTTTGCATTAACACAAAATACAGATGAACGCATCAGAACCAGGACAGAACAATAGTGGCTCCAAATCATCTTCATGTTACAGAATCAGTAACAGCAAAAAAGAGAGTATTGTTTTTCTTCTGAATGTAGTGTGTTGTGGTAGGACCTGAAGCGAGTGTAAAGTGTGCTGTGTGTGTAGGGGACTGTGTGACGTTTGATTGTAATCCACTCGTTCTCCGCTAGCCGAAGATACAGCATTACTTCAGTTCTTACAGAGTGGATGTGTAGTAATGTGCAAATAAAAAGCACTGATTATGACTTTTAAATACTGTACGGTAGTTTAGAAAATAAGAGACCACTGAAAATACACAACAGTGTCAACAGATCTCTTGCTGTGGTTGAAGATCATTGCTGATGCTGCAAACAAGCACAAGAACGTCTCACAAGGGTGACTTCTAGACATACAGCTGCTGCACAAAGAGCTTGTAAAGTGAGCCGCAGAAGATCTTTACAGGTGGAGCTGGGGAACTCAGAGGAACTCAGAGGAACTTAGAGGAACTCAGAGGAACTCAGAGGAACTTAGAGGAACTCAGAGGAACTCAGAGGAACTCAGAGGAACTTAGAGGAACTCAGAGGAACTCAGAGGAACTCAGAGGAACTTAGAGGAACTCAGAGGAACTCAGAGGAACTTAGAGGAACTCAGAGGAACTCAGAAGGACTCAGAGGAACTTAGAGGAACTCAGAAAAACTTAGAGGAACTCAGAGGAACTCAGAGGAACTCTACCAGCCACTTAACATCAGCTGTGCACCAATTAGCTTTAATATCAGTTTATAATCTAGAGTTTCGTGACAGAACGTGGCATTTATTACATCAGCTTTAAAAAACAAAAGCGCATGTTCACTTCTGCGGCTGGACCTGATGTCGTCTTACCAACTTCATAGACGTTTCTGTTGACAGGGCTGGAGGTGTGTATCTCGGCGTATGGAGCGTCTCTGTGAGCAGGAGACTTCATCTCCACGTAGCCGCACTCCGAGCTCTTGGTGAGCAGCAGAGGAGGGTCTTTGATGGTGGCGTACGGGTTCTCTGAGCTGTTGAGGGAGCAGGAGCTGGCGTGATAGGGCACGCTCTTCACCAGATCTACACACAGAGAGAGACGCTCAGCACACTGCGGGAAGACGGCCACCATAAACCCAGAAACGACTCCGCATCCATTCAGAGATGTTCACAGTCTTTCTGGAGTGGATTCTGAGATTAGATCTGAACAGCAGACGGCCAAACCCTTAAACACACTCCAACCTAAAATAATCATTCATAAGATTCAAGAACGTTCACAGTGAGCTGTGTTTACATCAATCTGCCGTCGTGAAGGTATTCAGGGCCGAGGTGAAATTACAGACTCTTCATCAGCATCTGAGCGATTGATGAAAACTAGATTAAATCTGCTGTTAAAAGCACATTCTGAAGCAGAGGCGGACAGCAGCGAAGGATTTATCTTCTGCTGTAAAAGTACTGTTCAAGCGTCACTACTTTATCAGAATGGTTTTCTTTAGAAAACGTATTATTATGCTCAAACATCCCAAGCATACTGCCACTCTGATGACTACAGACACTTTTCCTTGAGTAAAGTACAAATACTTCAGTGTCCACCTCTGTTCAGAAGATCTCAAAAACAAACCAAGAATCATCACAGCCCTTCTTCTTCACAAAGCAAAAGAAAATAGCATGCAAGGGTGCAAACAACTCAAAATATTCTCTTTTGTGTCCCCAGAAGAAATGCAGACATGTTTGGTGAGTAAATGAGAGATGTTTCTTCATATACCTCGCAGGGACTTTCCCATGTAACGCCTGTCAACTCCATAGGCTCCTAACGAGAGAATCAAGACAGAAGAAGTTAAAGTAACGCAGTCCTTTCTGTACTTCTTTGTAAACGTAGGGCTACTGAACACGATCCCGTCTAACGATGGAGTGTTTGTGGTGATGCTGGACGTCACACCGAGCTCGTTGAAGGATCCTCCTTGTTTCCAGTCGGCCGGGAGAGTTCCTGTGTGATCCAGCAGGGAGAGACGTTTCCTCGGCTCAGTGTTCTTCAGGTTCACAAACAACTGATTGTTCTTCGGCTGTCAGAAAAACACAACGTTTCACATAATTCCTCAATTCAGGGCGGATTCTAAAAGCATGAGTTAGAATCAGGGTTTTAGAGTCACTAATTTGTGTGAACATTTTGTACAAAACCTACACATCTTATTTAACTACAAAATAAACCCTAAAATGCTTCAAACAACACACAGATGAAGGAATCAGTGGGAAAGCTCTATTCAGCCCAGAATACTGGAGCTTTATTCCCAGAACTGTCTAGTGCACTGTAATAAATCACCGTGATTTTAAAGGAGAAAACTGTCTAAAAACCTGTTAAATGGTTAACGGTAAATTCTTGTAAAATTTACAAGGAGAAAACTGAAGTTCCCAGAATTCCATGCATTGCATTTCAAATTTTAGTTAACTTTTTTCTTTAAAATAACTATATTTCTTCTCATTTTTTCCTATCAGTTATGTTGATCAGGGTTGTACGTTACATCTTACTGTTTATTGCATGTTTCATTTTAACGAGTGTTTGTGTGAATGACGACGAGCACCTTCTATATCTGTTGATATTTAAAAGCTGCTTGTGACGGGCTTTGGTTCATCATGTGGTTATCGGTGTATTTCAAAGGTACAAAAAGATTTCAATACATTAATAGGTTGGTATATTAACGTTATATCAGTTAATGAAATTACTTTAACTTAAAGCCGTAAAACCCAAAACATTGTTACTGTATATTTTACAGTGGAATTGCGGCGACCACAGCTACCGGTTCTTGACTCTAGTTTTTTAGACTGTGTAGAGCAGACCTTTCCATAGGGCAGGTTGTTGGCGTGAGGCGGGCTGCACTGGGTCAGCGTGTGATAGCTGGGGTTAGAGAAGTAGTTACTGTTAGGAAGGACGTCGGTCTGAGGGAGCGCCTCTACAAACAGGAAACGCATCACATTAGAGTTACACATTAGAAATGGTAATAACGAGAAGGGGTCTTTATGAAGCGGACCTGCGATGGCGTAGTCGGGGTTGGCCCTCATGGTCGGTGTGTAGGTGACCGCAGGCATCGTGGACTCTTTGCCTTTCTGTTTCTTGCGGTAGATGATGAAGAGGAGGAGGAGGATGAGCACCAGGAGCACCAGCACAATTATTCCCGCGATCGCACCGATCTGATACGAGTCCACCGGCACCGCGGCGCTCGTCAAGCTGTTGAGATTCCCTACGATGATCACACCGGCTGAGAAAGACGACAAAGAGCAAGACGAGAGAAAGTGAAGGAACCAGCCACGAGCATCTACACCGGACATACAGCGCCTTTGAGCCTTATATTAAGCTGTTTTAAATGACTTATTTCCACATTAGTCTTAGTCTCAGCCTCAGACATCAAACCACAGAGCACTGGCTAAACGTCTGACGCATACGGCACACTTCTCTGAAAACACTAAGTCATCATCTGATCGGTTAAATTATACAAGATTAGTAATATATAAAAATAAAGTAATATAAACAGTTTAACACAGGCTGTACTAAAACATGAAGAGAGTATGAATACTTTTGCAAGGCACAGTATCTAATTATGATAAAATAATGAGTAAATATATTAGTAAAGGTGCTGTTGATGTGCAATTTTGACCATATGTCGGTAACATTTAAATTAATCCATCTATACAAAGAAAACAAAACAAGTACGTTCAGAAATGATGTAATAAAACTGAACGACACAGAGAAAAAATATTAAACACGGAGAAACGGAGGAACAAAAAGACAAAAATTCAGCTGAAATCTATCAGTAATTAGAAATCATCAATATTAGCTGGTTCAGTCCCAAAACCCGCAGTAACCAGATGATGAAGATGAACCCAGGGATGACATCTGATCCCAAAAACAGCCTGGAAAGTCTGGATAGGATTAATATTATTAAAAACAAAAATAAAGAAAATAAAACTGCTGGAATGTCCAGTCAATCACCTGACGTGAATCCAGTAGAAAATATCAACCAAAGATCACAGAACCTTCTGTCCTCACCAGCAAAGGCTTCTGGACAGTTATTAAATAGATTTTAGTAGTTTGTAGTATGTATGGATTAGTTTGGTCGTTACTGACATCTGGTGAAAACGTCACGTCAGCAGCACCTTTACAGATAGATTTAAACGGTGACGTGTTCAGTGCTTCTCTCAGCCGCTGTATTTAATACCGTAAGCTTACCCTGGTCACAGCGCGTGCCTTTCCAGCCGGGGTTACAGTAGCAGGTGCCCGTCATGTGATCACAGGTGGAGTTATTGAGGCAGTCACACACCTGCCGGCAGCCGTATCCGTACGTACCTGCGGGACATTCTGGAAACCAGCGGAAAGCGGCGGGTCAGAGCGGAGCAGGGGCATGCTGGGTATGACAGGAGCGGCTCTGCTTCTATACTCACTCTGCTCACAGAGACGTCCCATGAAGCCCGTCCGGCACGTGCACTGACCCGAGATGTGATTGCAGTCCGCGCCGTTCTCACACTGACACACCTGAACGCAGTCCTTGCCGTAGAAGCCCAGCGGACAGCCTGAGGGACACAGCAGCAGGTCAGCGGTGAGCGCACAGGCTGGAGGTCAGAGGTCATGAGGGGTACTCACGCTGTGTGCAGTACAGCCCCGTCCAGCCGGCCGTACACTTGCACTCGCCGTCGTACGCGCTGCAGAACGCCCCGTTGTGACAGTTACAGGTGTGGATGCAGTTAGGACCCCACTGACCCGGGGGACACACTACAGGCACACACACACACACACACACACACACACACACACACACACACACACACACACCACATCTGATCAGACACAATGGAAAAACAGCAACAGTGTGGAAAAGTACTTTACATTTAAAATAGCAATAGCAATACCCCTCAGAAATCATTATAATATGTCGATTTACTCAAGAAATATTATTAAAACGTCTTTATAGTAAAAACCAGTTTCACCAATTAAGTTTTGTAAAAGCTGTACTATTCAAAACTTGGAGATTCAATTTAATACTTGGTAACACTTCATTTTATAGTGACACCTATTAGTTGCTTAATAGCATGCATACTAGAATACTAGCCATTTTTTAGTGTTTATTAGAATATACTAATGCCTTACTCTTCATCCCTCATCGTACCTAACACCTAAACTTAACAACTACCACACTAACTACTAATAAGCAGCAAACTAGAACTTGACTGAGGGAAAAGTCATAGTTAATTGTTAACAAGATTGAAATAATAATTATTTTTTCATGGAAAAGTGTGTGTTTTACAGTTGGCCACAATTATGACCAGTGGAATCATGTGTATACTGAAATTAAATATTTTCTGCAGTCTTCAAAATCCGTATATGTCTCAGTCCAGATATTAACCCATTATAAACGGTTTCATTACATTTTATGGTTACTACAAAACAAACCCTTACTCAACACTGAATAGATGAAAAACAAAAAGAGTTCCTATCCCACCGGTCACTACTGTTGCCATCGACTCCTTTACTCTTTTACTCCTTTACTCCTTCTCATGTCCGTACTCAGCAAAACTGAATAATTGTGAATTTATATATTAATACTAAACACCTTAAATTTAATGAGTACCAAAAATCTTTGTCATGTCTTTATGTTAACATACTTTACTAGCCTTTTGTTTTGGAGCATCATCATGTCATGTGCAGAAAGGAAGCTAACTGCTCTGGTCATGTGACAACTTGCATTAAACATGTGACCCTTTATCTTTTCCGTATTTGCAGAAAACGCACTGCAACCAGCCGGTAATATTTTTTAGAGCTTTACAAATGAAATCATTCTTTATGGTCACTATACGTTTATCCACACAAGGACGCATTCAATTCATCAAAACATTTTAAATGTTTGTTGAATTTCTACTTTTTAAAAAATGTATCATTGTTTCCACAAAAACATAAACCCACAGAAACTAAATAAAACGCAGCTTTGATGAGCAGAAGCAACTTCTTTCAGAAACATAAAAAGCAAGCATAATGGTGTTTCCCTGATGTTCTCTTTATGATCAGCAGGGGGTGACCGAGACCACAATGAAGTAAAAGCTCAAAGAGGGCCGGACTAAACCAAAGTCATGCTCCTAAGTGATAGACTTTCACTGAGCAGCGTCTTTATATGGACCATCCACTTACAGAAGAAGAGATAGATCAGCTGACAGCTGCTATAAATGACAGATTAAGACGTCCAGTCAGGGTTTAGACTGAGACTTGCTCTTATCATCTGATCGTGGTTGTATCTCTATATTAGTGCTACTTTATCTTAGCGCTGTTACAATACTATCAACAACAACGTTCTCTTGAATAGAATAGACAATGATGCTGGCATTAGAGGATGTATACTGGCATGGTTCAAATCATACTGATCTGGCAGTAAATCAAGAGGGATCATATCAATCAGAAGTACAGCATGGAGCACCTCAAGGCTCAGTACTAGGACCATTGCTGTTTCTTGCTGTTAGCTCAGCTCTATATTTTTCGAGGCCTGACAAAACATACTAATTTGCAAAACTGAATGTGTAGTTGATATATATGTATAAAAAAGGATGACTATTTTCCTCTTTTTAGAACAGCTCGAGAACAGAATTGAACCTTGTTTGCATTAACTCTTTAAAGCCGATTCGACAATTTGTATTGTGTACAGTGCTATACAAATAACATGACTTAAGTTGTTTGAAGAGGAAAAAGCTTGAAGAAAGATCTGAGGACATGCCAGACATCAGACTGTTGTACTGAATGCTCCTGACCTAGAGATAGGAGCCTGACAGCTGCAGCACTGTGTAACGTGAGAGGACTCCGTCAGTTCTCCTCACAAAGACAAAGGACAACATTAAGGCTGATGATACACACAACTTTGAGCAATTTGGGCACTTTCACATCAAGAATGGAAAAGCGTCTCATCTGGTTGGTGACTGACAAAAGTTGACCTGCATCATTGCTCAAAAGTTGCCCCATGTATCATCAGCCTGGTGATCAGAACCTAAAGAGCTGAAACGGAGCCACTGGGATGAAACTAAATACTGTCTATCAAACAACTGAGCCCTAAAACACAACAACATCACTGTTCTGAGCGGCCTTATGATTCACTTGGGTAAGTAATGACTGTTCTTAACCCAAAAGAACCTCATTTATGATGTTTTTTTATAAGATTCACCCAAAACACAGCAAACCATTATAAAGGAGTGATTCTGTATTTCACAAAGAGACCGGTCGTGTAAGACAGAACCTGAGCAAGAGCTTCAGTGTTTTCATGTGATTCACAGAATACTGACGCTGTGAGCAGTCGCTGCCGATCCAGCCGGGGTAACACTGACACGAGCCGTCGATGGGGTTACACGTGCCGTTATTAGTGCAGGTGCAGCTCCACGCGCAGTTCTTACCAAACCTGTCACTGGGACACACTGCACACACACACACACACACACACACACACACGTCAACACCACCGTCCAACCTCAGCACAGATACCGGACGATAGAAATGGAAAACATTACAGGAAGAACTGAACGAATAAACGTCTTTGAGAAGACAAGCTGCCCATGAAACCCAGACTATCTAGCTGTACTGTAGAAGTGAGTGCGAGGCGGGTCTTGCCTTCGTTGCAGAGCGCCCCTTTGAACCCGGGCAGACAGTCACACTGACCGCTCATGTGGTGACAGGGGCCGTTGCTGTGGGCGCAGTGCGGACAGGCCTGGCTACAGCGGTGCCCAAAGAAACCCGGAGAACAGACTGGGAGCACGGGGAGAAAACACGAGGAGAACAGAGCGGATGAGCAAACACAGAGAACAGAGACAGGCATGCGGTGTGTTTGAGCACTCACTGCGCTGGCAGGTGGTTCCTCTGAATCCAGGAGCACACTCACACGCTCCCTCGTCTGGAGAACACGACGCCCCGTTCTTACAGTTACACGACAGAGAGCAGTTGGGCCCCCAGCGGCCCTCAGCGCACACGCTGTCACAGTGGATGCCTGTGAAGGACACACAAAAACACCCCTCAACACTCTATATATTATGCACGGTTTTTGCCTTGTATTGCACATTTTTATGCATTTGTGATTTATTGAATAACTACAACCACAGTTATAATTATGATGATTATCTATTCATTGTTACACCTTTGGAAAAAATAAAGTCATGTAATATAGTCCATCAAACACGCACATCGAATAGGATAAAGGCAAACCGTTTTTAATGACTCCACACAGAGGACAGTAGCATTAGACACACACATAACATCATCTCAACAGACTAGAACTAAAGGATGGTTTACGAGAGACAACCGTCTAACCCAATCAAACATGGGGAAAAACTCACAGTGAGCTCACAACAAAACAAACAAAAAGATATTTTAATGCATTTACATTAATCTATGAAGAGATATAATGCATTACAATGTTCATTGTGAATATTTTTTATAATGCATCAAAAAATGCTTTAAGTGTTACCCCTCTTACAGAATTCAGGGGTTCGTACTGAGAAATATTATAAGTTTATGAGTTTGGATTGAGTTGCTCAGTGACTCTTAATGACTTACAGTTCAGTCAAGCTTTTTAAGCTCTGAATGAACTGATTCACTGAAGCTGGTGAATCGTCTCAAAGCACCACAAATACAGCAGAACTCAAACTAGCACACATAATCACACCGTTTACAAACTAAATACCAGTTTTCAAGAACATGTTAATCTGCAAATGATTAAGTCAAATCCCATTAAATATGAAGTTTCTGTAAAATCTGTTTTATTAATCTGTCTATTTTTTGTGTCATTATGCACTGCTTGGCAAACTAGATCCATTACGTATCATTATCCTTTGTGTATCATATGTGCATAAGTATTGAAACTTATTTAAATATGGACCTACATTATAAACCTGACCTGAGATTGGTTAAAATCAAGTAAACCCTCATTAATGGGATCCTCAGATTAACCCCTAAAATTCTGTCTATTTGCAGAAATCTGATGCATGTATACAATCTCTGAACCACTGATCCCAACAAAAGATTCATAAAAGTTACACACCTTTATGCAGCAATGTTTCAAAAAATCCTATCATTACTAAAAGGACTAAGTAATCTCCTGAACCTGTGTATTGAATTTCCTTTCACATCCCTTCACCTCCTAACACACACACACACACACACTGAATAAGTGAATGAACAGTCAATGCTGCTGTAAAGGGCTTGTTCACAGGAAGTGGCTGAAGCACAGCGCGTGCTGATAATAAGCAGAACGATATGGTGTGTTGGTGTGTTAATATAGTTTTTGTTATAGTTATGATTGTTGGTGTGAACTGGTCATAACCCGGTGACCGTCAGACCGTCAGGACAAACGATTACACGCGAGTCTGGAGCTCCGTCCGAGCACTGAAGTGGCTCTGTGCTGCCAGAACACAGACAAAAGCTCTTTGAGAGCGAGTGTGTGTTGCTAGGAGCTGGAGATGGTTCCAGTGCAGCGGCCCTGAGGAAACACCGCCGAGGGAATCAGTATGCCGCCCGAGTCCAGAGCAAACCCCAGGAATGTGTGGGAGAGAACACTGAATCCTGAAGAACAAGCGTCAGAACACATCTACACAAACACTGACGTGACCTGCTGCTGATACGCTGAGAGGTACTTCATCACTCGCTTCAGAACAGCGCTGGAAACCCAACACTTGCTGGTCTGCATTGACTTTCAAAGCATGGAAATAAATTCACGTGGAAGTCAACGGTGTGCCGATCAGTGACGTATCACAGCAAAACAAGTTACTTAATCAGACGACCTTTCACAAGAAACTAGTAAAGCATTCATTTTTTAATTTAGAAGGAAATATCTGAGTTACTTTGTTTCCCAATAACTGACTGACAGCTCTGGGGTTGCCATGTTGAGAGAAATCAGGAGTAATTTCGTTGTGTGTGTGCTGTGTAACATCTTACTGTGTGAATATAAACACTTTTACGTTTGAATTTTTTTTATATTACAAACAATCAAGCCCTGCTCACTTTTAAGAAGCAACACAAAAGTAATGTAACCAATTACTTTCCATAAAAAGTAATGCAATTAGTCATTTTTAGGGAGAAACACAGTATTGTATTGCGTTATCTTTAAAAGTAACTTTCCCAAACACTGGCCACACTTATGTTCTGTTTTGGTCTCTCTTTAGTTTCCATTGTCTGCAATTATTTGACTTACATGGTTGTTATATGGTAATATGTAATATTTTTGTTACAAAAACCCATCATTCTGCTTCAGAGCACATGTGATGACCCCCAAAGGCGTATGGGTTCGTTTTATGGCACAGTAATTGTGGATAACCCTGCCTCCTTTAAATGTTTTAAAGTGATTCATATTCATAAAGTGATCAAAAAGTACTTTAGTAAAGTAACTGAAACAGTTACACTACTTATTAGCAGTTACACTACTTACTACTAAATAGACTCACTTGTGATCTGTAACCGATTACATTCCAGAGTAACCTTCCTAACACTGCTCACCGCATACACACACATTCAGAGAAAAGCCCAGTGATCTGAGCTCTTTACCTGTCCATCCGGCGAGACAGCGGCAGTGTCCGGTCGAGGGATGACATCCGTCCGCATGACTGCAGTCACAGCGCTCGCGACACTCCAGTCCGTACGTCCCGTCCTGCATCAGCCCACAACAGCACACCTCACTCATCACCACACGCTGAGATCACGCTAAGATCACGCTAAGATCACACTGAGATCACACTGAGATCACGCTAAGATCACACTGAGATCACACTGAGATCACGCTGAGATCACGCTAAGATCACACTGAGATCACACTGAGATCACGCTAAGATCACACTGAGATCACACTGAGATCACGCTGAGATCACACTAAGATCACACTGGGATCACGCTGAGATCACACTGAGATCACACTGAGATCACACTGAGATCACACTGAGATCACTGAGATCACGCTGAGATCACACTGAGATCACACTGAGATCACACTAAGATCACACTGAGATCACACTGAGATCACACTGAGATCACACTGAGATCACGCTGAGATCACACTGAGATCACGCTGAGATCACACTGAGATCAAGATCACACTAAGATCACACTGAGATCACACTGAGATCACACTGAGATCACGCTGAGATCACACTAAGATCACACTGGGATCATGCTGAGATAACGCTGAGATCACACTGAGATCACGCTGAGATCACGCTGAGATCACACTGAGATCACACTGAGATCAGATCACACTAAGATCACACTGAGATCACATGAGATCACACTGAGATCACGCTGAGATCACGCTGAGATCACACTAAGATCACACTGAGATCATGCTGAGATCACACTGAGATCACACTGAGATCACACTGAGATCACGCTGAGATCACACTGAGATCACACTGAGATCACGCTGAGATCACGCTGAGATCACACTGAGATCACACTGAGATCACGCTGAGATCACACTAAGATCACACTGAGATCACACTGAGATCACGCTGAGATCACACTGAGATCACACTGAGATCACGCTGAGATCACGCTGAGATCACACTGAGATCACACTGAGATCGCGCTGAGATCGGCGGGGAGCTCACCTGGCAGTGCTGATCGCAGCGCTCTCCTCTCCAGCCCGGGGTACAGGAGCACGACCCGTCCAGAGCGCTGCAGGCTCCTCCGTTCCCACAAACACACGTCAGGTTACAGCCCAGACCCCACCAGCCGCCGGGGCAGCTGACGGAGCAGTCCACTCCGTGCCAGCCTGCATCACATAAAACAAAATCACTTCTGAGGAGGAGCTCGCTCGACACGAGGGTGACTATCATGTCAGAATTCTCATTTAGCTTTTAAAGGGGTCATGGAGTGAGAAATCAGATTGCTTTGATCTTTCGAGGTGTTTGTAGTTTTAAATCATCCTGCATGTTTCATATCTGAAAACCTCCTTCTCGTTATAAACAAAGCTTTAGCTCCAGAAACGGAGCTTCTCTACGTCACAGAGTGGTTTATTTGCGTAACTCCACCCAAATGTTTGCTCAAAGAAAGAAGGCGGAGCTTCTTCTGTCTGTAGTGTTGCTGAGGGCGCCATGTTCTGGAGACGCTGTGTTTTGTCGTGAAACTACTTTGTGTTTCTAAAAGAGAACAGGACTAGAAATCAGTGTTAAGTTGTGTTTTCTGCACCGTTCAGAACAGATGAACACAGATATTAGAGTGTGTTCAGACTGATTCCTGACTAGAAAGAGACTGATTCTCTACAAGTACAGTCTGCTTCGGCCAATCACAGCGCACGGGATACCAGGCCAATCAGAGCACACCTTGTTTTTTTTAAATGATAAACTTGTACAAATCAAACCGTTTCAGGAGGCTGGGCTTAGAGGAGAAACAATAATGTACAGTATGTGGAAAATAATGTGCTTTTTTGTACAGTAAACCCCATAAACACATTGCATTACACCGAATACACAAAATAATGATCTCTTCATCTATTCTGAGATGAATTACCTGCTTGACAGGAGCAGGATCCGTCGATGGGTGAACAGGAAGCAGCGTTCTTACAGGAGCACACCGAGCTGCAGTTGATCCCGTGTGTACCAGACGGACAGGGAGACGAGCAGTCTGAGCCCTGCAGCACACACACACACACACACACACACACACATGTTTGTTTTGCTGTATTTGTGAGGACTATGATAGACTTAGATTGTTTTTATATTGTTTTTTACTGAACTAGCAATATTTTTATAACACACACACAGCGTACCTTGAATCCGGGCGCACACACACACTCTCCGCTCACGCTGTGGCAGTCGGCTCCGTTCTGACAGAGACAGATCTGCTGACAGGCCTCTCCGTAAAAACCAGGAGCACACGTCTCGTTACAGTACAAGCCGGACCAGCCCGGGACACAGAGACACTCGCCGGACATGGGGTGACAGCTGAGGCACACACACACACACACACACACACCGGTCACTGCAGCTGCTGCTGTCACTAAACACAGCGATCTAACATGAACCCTTTTAGTCAAGCACCTCCTGAAGACTTTATATTTCAGTCGTTTAACAGAAGTCTATTCCAGTTTTTCTTGCTGCTTGCATCAGTTTCACACTAGTAGTAGGAACCAAGCAAGCACATATTACATGACCTTAATCTACATCCTTAATCCTGCCCAATACCTAAACTTAACAACTAACTATTAATAAGCAGCAAACTCTTGATTAAACTCTTCTCTGAGGCTCAAGAGAGAGAAGATAGAATAGTTCTGAACTTAGATATAGATGTTTATATACTCATGTAGTTGTGTTCAGTTTGATGCATTAAACCAAACACAGAACAGTGTGTAGGAATGACAAGGACTGAAGGTGTTTGGTGATGCTGGTCGTCTCGTTACTAAGGCTGGGCTTTTCGAGATGAAGTTTGCTTGTTTTTGCAGTTAATGAGTCTTTATTGTCCAGTACCTGAGGACCGGGCAGCTGTGAGGAGCGTTTGAGCAGCTGTGGTCTGACCTCAACATCAGAGTGTGTGTGTGTGTGTGTGTGTGTGTGTGTCTAAACAACACACACACCAACCTCAGCAGCGGTCACTCAGGTGAACTTGAGCTTATTTTGAGCAAACATTTTTTTTCTTTTATTAAGTGACTCAAAAAAAAAAAGTGGCATATAAGGAATCTGAATCAAATTAAAGCAGTTCGCACTGAAAGTATTGCCCAGCTTTTGCTGCTAAACATCTACTATATTCATTTTATATGAATTCTATTATATCTTTAATGCATTACACATAAGCGTTAATCAGTTTTACTTAAAACTAACATAAATACATAGAAATACAAGAATATAAAATTTCTGTGAACCTGTATAACTAAAATAAATTGATTTGAGTCGATTCAGCTGCATATATTAAATCAGACATGTGCTTTTTTTCCTTGCGAATGCATTGATATCGTTCATAATAAACTCTTAATTCTGTGTGATTGACTGTCACTCAACTCCTGTAATAATAACCCTATCTTTCTTTGTGTTATTGATTAATTACTTTTAATTTTTAACATTATTGTCACTTCATTTCTACCTTTCGGCCTTATTGTTGTTCTCTTTTTTTGTGTGAGTTAAATAAAGTTGAATGCTACTGAATCTCAACGGGCTGATTGGTTTCTTGAATCAAATGACAGATCATAATGAAGTACAGTGAAAGATTAGATGATAATGCCTTAGAGAGCGTGTCCGGGCCGGCGTCGGTGTGTCTCACCTGTGTGTGTTGTTGGCGTGGCACGGGCAGCTGCGGTCACACCGGAGGCCGTACAGACCCTCGGGACACACTCGCTCCTCGCAGCTCTGTCCGGTGTATCCCGGCTCACACAGACACTCTCCGCTCACGTGATAACACCGAGCCCCGTTCACACAGCTACAGACCTGTCTGCAGCCCACACCGTACCAGCCGGGCGGACACTGATCCTGGCACCTGCACACACACACACACACACACACACACGTTTTATGTGGACAGTTTCTTGCTCAGACCAATCCTTTTGTGTTTCCTCAGTGTATCGTCAGGAGCAGCAGGGTTTCATTTAGTTTTCTCTGTGTGGCTCTCATTGACTTTCATCATATGACTGACATATGTTAAAAATCTTAATTTGTGTTCTACTGAAGAAAAAAAAAGTCACCTACATTGAACTAAACCGAACTGGATCGCGGCATTCAATGAGCAGATAAACATACAATTTTCATTTTAGTGTGAAATTCTCTCTTTAACAAGCTTGTGAGCTTCTGAATCACATGACAGATACAATCACCGCCTGTTTTATAGCAAGGGGTCAACAAATGTGTTTTTACTTTAGATTTAAAGTCAACACTGTTTCTGTGTGAGCCGGTGTCTGAACAACGTGTCTAAACATACCAGGAAGGACATACAGTATAGCCATGACGTCCATTAATAGATACAGAAATGTATGCCCAAAAGCTTATTTGTCTTGAGACGTCGTGTTTGTTGAGTGTGTGTCCTTGAGTGTGTGATTTTCTGTGAATTCTTCAAATCGAGTGAGGAACTCAAATGCTACCCCCTTGTTGACCTGAGAAAACATGAATTTCACTTTACTTTGAAAGAAAATGCTAATTTATTCTTCACCACTAGGTGCTACTTTCGTTGCATTGAAATCTCACAAACGCTGCTTTAAATGAAATCGACCAATCACCGGAGGGTTTGGAAAAATGAATCGTTGAATGAATCGTTCGGGTGTTTGTGACCCTGCATGCAGGTCAACCTGTTGTTGGGGACTCCCCCGAAACCAAAATACGGATCTTTTGTAACCCATGATAGGGGCACTTAAACTTGACCTGATGGCTGACCGCCGGTGGTCTAATACTCATCTCACGTGACATAAAGCGTCTCAAGAGGAGTATAGTGTTTCTGTTTCTTGTTTCTCCATCTGAAGCGCTTCCACATGTTGAACACACAACACTTTGTTAGTCTCTTCATCAGTCACCAGTCGTGCTCCTCGGAGTAGTTTACATTCCACAGCATATGATCCTGTTGACCTCCTCTTACTAGTGGCTCCATTCTGTCCTTCAGGGCATCTCTGAACAGATCTTCATTAACCCCAGACGGAGATCTTTGAGTCAGAGGGATGGATTCTGGTCTCTGGTTGAGGACAATGAGACAATCCTCAGCTCTACTAGGAAGATATATGCCGTCAAATTGCAACTTCATCACAGTTAATCACCAGGTGGTCCATTACAGGAGCTCCTTCATGAATGTTTCTCAGAGGGTTGGCTCCGGATACTTTAAAGAGCTTTGTGGCCAATACTTCTACTGTCCACATACTACAGTATTGGACAGAGTATACAGTCTTTATTGTCTCAGGAGCCCTGACAGAAACACCTGCTGATCTCTTGGATGTTGAATGTCTTAGTGTTAGCATCACTTGAATGATCACCAGAGAACACCTAAGTTGCCTTGCTAGGGGTGCACTCTTATAAGATGTTCACGCTTCTTCAGGATGGTCCTCTGGACACTGGTCAGATTCTACAGTTGAGCCCAGGATCTTCAGTTCTTCAGAGGATATCTGTTTACTGTCTGTCTGTGTGCATACTTGTCTTGTCAACATCATGACACAGTGTTGAAGTCCACTTGAAAGGGAAGGTCCTGGGTTATGTATGTAACTGATGATGCATGCCTTTCAAAACATGTGATCAGTGACAAATATGAAAATAGAAAATATCATAACACAAAGCATAAACATCTTTTTTTTAGTTAAGGAAGGTCATATTAAAATGTGTTGAATCACTGCTTTTCTCTCCTTTTCCTTAACGCTTTAAGTTCAATATCTGCATTCAGGGATTATCCTCACATTCTCCCAGAAGCAGGGAGAACTGAATCGGGTGTGATGTGGGAAAAATTGTGAAGACTTTTTGCGGGGAAAAAAAGATCAAAAGATGATTTGGGAACATTCCAACTGGAGTTCTCTTGTATGAATTTGTAAAATGCGATTTGTCGTTCTCAACATTAAAACTATGCAAAGAATGCACAGAAACAGCTGCTTTGTGTTGTGTGTGTCTTTACGGTACGCTCTGAGCTCGTAATGAAGCCTCTATCAATCCCCATGGAGCTGATAGAGAGAACCTCTGGCAGACAGAGACTCAACTCTTTACCACTCCGCTAAACACACACACACACACACACACACACACACTGGTGGGCTCCTCCCTGTGGCTGTTAAGCGATTATTTTCCAGTTGGTAGGGTGTGGTGAAATCAGGGTAAACCGGAGGTAACAGTGACGTCTGGAGAAGCCAAAGCTCTTATTAAGTCATAAAAATGCACTTGCGTTTCTATTTCTGCAGTTTAAATACATGCTGCTTAGTCGCTCATGCTGTAATTACAGTTGTGCATTCTGCTGCTGGATGAAACACCACGAGTTATTACTCTACATCTGCATGAATATGAGTGAGTAACACTTCTGTAGTTCTGATGACCCTTTGTGATACAAATATTAAATTCTATTCTCTTGCATGGTTTGTTGTGCTTATTCTTTTCACTTTCGCTTATTTTTAAATTAATAATGATAAGGAGGAAGTATTCTGGGTTCTGAGTCCTCCATATACACATACTCTTTGCTGTATTCGATTATATGCAAGTGTTATTCACTTTAACCACCATAAGCAGAGGAATCATTTATATATACTACAACATAAACAATGCAGTATAACCTCAATTGATCGACATTACATCCCCACACTTTGTGAACCTCTGGTCTATACGAAGGGTTTTCAAACTGTTCCCGAAGCCTCCTGATCGTAGACTCCGTCCTAACCTGATCCTCTGTGATGATTAGTCTAGACGGGGTCGTCTCAGCAGGGCCGGTGCTAATCCAGGAGGTGTTATTCAGTTCAGCACAAGGCTATCATGTGACTTAAGGATTGAGTACTGAACACAAGTC
>NC_056708.1:384352-386852 GCF_018831695.1 Puntigrus tetrazona
GTATACTATACACTTTATAAGAAGACTATATGAGAATAATATCCTAAATCACAATGATGTTTATTCCTTCTTTAACTCCAAAACATTCTGAACTCAACACAGCCGTCACAAAACACGTTCTGATTAAAAATATTATGCATTATTTAATGTGTAGTTTACCTTTGGCCTATATTTTTTCTGAACTTATTCTATCGGGGGTGAAATAATCTAATACTGTTAGTAATGAGAAGGAAATATAAATGCTGAATTGTTATTATATAATAACAAAATAAAAACTGTCGCTGAGTATTTTTTCACCCGTTACATCTTTACACTGTTGGAAAAAAGGTTACTTTTTTAGTTTGGGAGGAGTTCAGGGATATAAAATGAAAAAAATGTACTATATATATATGATATAAAAGGATTGGTAAATATTTTATACTTCTATAGCTTTAAATTCTAGACCCTTAAACTATATTTAATCACAATATTAAACCTCCACAGCATTTTAGATTTTACATTTCCTTCTTTGATCTTTTGACATATAAGAGGTCATGGTACTATAAACTCATAGCTCAACAGATTTAAACAGTTTTTCCACATTCTCTTCATTATTATGAATTATTAATATTAATGGAGATGAATGTATCTGTCTGAGGAAGTCCTCGCAGACAACACTCACTCCCTTCTGACCTTCTGAAGACGTTTAACCTTTCAGAAATGCCTGTTTGTTTTCAGTGCAGTGTCTGATCATTTCAGTAGATTATAATTATTTGTTCTTTTGTGGAACAGTCACCACACCTTTAGTGAAAGATGTCACCTCACATAAGTACCCATGTTAGTTCTAAAGCCTGATAAGTGGGAGATGATTGATTTGATTTATAAGGACTCTGGTAGATCAGACACCCAATCCAGATCTCAGCGTGTCTAGACGAGCCGAATCATTGATTAGGATTCATTATTGAATCAATTCGTGGCACTACATAAAGAGGGATCACAAGTGCAGTATAGAGCTCCTCAAGGCTCAGTACTAGGACCATTATTTTTTAGGCTTAACCCTTAGGAGATATTATCAGGAGACACGGTGGTAGCTTTCACTGTTATGCTGATGATACTCAGCTCTACATTTCTTCATGGCCCGGTGAAATACACTAAACTGTGAAGCTAGAGGAATGCTAAAGAACGAGACGCCTAGCAATTTCTCATTGTTAAATTCAGAAAAGAATTTTAATTTCAAACCTAAAACCTCTGCATGTAATAGTCTAGAAGACTGTCTAACACTTGATGACTGCTCTGTCAGTTCTTCTTCATCAGTTAGGAAGCTAGCTGTGCTGTTTGATAGCAGTCTTTCCTTCAAGCCACATTTCTAGCATTTGTAAAACAGCATTTTTGCAAGTCAAGACTATATCTAAATCACAGCCTAAATTGTTATCGATGGCTGATGCAAAAATGTTAAATCACGTGTTTGTGACATCTGAATCATGATAACCTTGAACAAACTTCAGCTGGTCCAAAACTCAGCAGTTCTTTCTAGAACTAGGAAGTATGATCATAGTCAAATCAATACTCTGGCCATTTGATAATGCCTAGAATATCAAAATCGACTGCGGGCAGCAGATCCATTTCCTATCTATCACACAAACTCTGGAACAATCTCCCTAACTCTGTTCGGGAGGCAGACACACTCCGTCAGTTTAAATCTAGATTAAAGACAACCCTAATTACACATAACACACTAAGGCCACCGTAGCCACCAGATCCCGTCTGTTTTCAGATCAGATGGAGGATCAGCACCCAAAGATGATGTCTACAGCCCCCAAAGACTCCTAGAAGAGCCCTAGAGACAGATCCCCAGTGAAGACCTCGATGGCCATCGGGACAAGACCACGGGAATCTGCAGCCTGGAATTAAACTTCTGGTTTCATCTGACCAGAGCAGAATGATACACTATTTCCATTTAATTCTGTAAAGCTGCTTTGAAACAATCTGCACTGAAAATAGCGATATATGTATACATGATTGATTTTGAATTAGGTGTAAGAGATGAGGAGACGTACCAAATGAGCACAGAAGAAGCCAACAAAACCAAACTTATGTTCCTACTAGAGCTGATATGTTTATAAACTGATGCTCAAATAAGCTGAGATACATTCAAATCAGAAAGAAGCACAGGGCAATGTTTGTTGAAGAACCACAGAAAGGATCTCTGTGACAGACGAGGGCAGCTGTATCACTCACCGCTGGAGCAGTCGGGCCCTCCCCAGCCCGGCTCACACTGACAGGTGCTAGGGGCCACACACCGGCCGTGAACACACTTCTCAGCGCAGTGGGCTGCAGAGAAAACAAGAGAGAGAGCGCTCGGGTTACAGCTCTGTACAAACACACACCGCCCCCAAACCCCGCTCCAGACCTCTCCGTGATTATCATGTGTGACGTGTGTGTTGTGTATCACATCAGCTTCAGCTCTGAGGGAGACTCAGGAACCACAGCAGAAAGCTAAAGATGAAGAGTATCTCAGTGA
>NC_056708.1:396852-521852 GCF_018831695.1 Puntigrus tetrazona
GAACTTAACATCCCACCAACAGAATCAACCACAAACACAACCGTAACCATTAACTCCTTTACATTTATCGTGTTTTGGGCAGAATTCAGCAGGGATAGAAATCATCCTCTGGTTTGAGTATCTGAAGAATCAGCATAGAAAGATTTCTTCTTTAAAAACATTTTTACACACACACACACACACACACACACACA
Organism: Puntigrus tetrazona; assembly: GCF_018831695.1. Lineage (NCBI taxonomy): Eukaryota > Metazoa > Chordata > Actinopteri > Cypriniformes > Cyprinidae > Puntigrus > Puntigrus tetrazona. The sequence goes on from NC_056708.1 coordinate 397,047, forward strand.
CACACACACACACACACACACACACACACACACACACACACACACACACACACGCGTTATGTTTCATGTTTTATGGGGACTCTTCATAGGAGTAATGTTTTATTCTGTACAGATTGTATTATTGTTCTCTTACAGGAAACTACTCACATCATGTTTAGATTCTCAAACAATATAACTTTTTTTTTTTTTACAGTTTATGGTGAAATTGTGTTCTTTGTTCTTGTTCTTAGTATAGAAACCCTTCTGGAACCAAAGCCATCAGTATGTTTCACAAGAATAAGGTTGAGAAGTATATATATATATATATATATATATATATATATATATATATATATATATATATATATATATATAACTAAATATTAATAAACAAACAAGCAAATAAAGGATCCAGTGTCCAATCCCCTGATCTATAGTAAAGAATATATCATTATAGATCACTGGTCCGATCACAAATCAGCTTAAAATATATTTCTAAAATAAGATCAGAAAACAAGAAACTTCAAAGAAAATTCAATTATGAAGCTTTTGAAATTTATGTAACTGCCCTAAAATGATATAGCAGTTTTTGTAGTATTTTACTATTGGTTTTCCACATATATTTATGTTCGTTTTATGTTTTAGTTTTTATTCTGTCTTTCCCCTCGAGTTTTTGGTCTTTTATTATGATACGCCTACTTCCGGTGGACAGCTTCCGTTCCGGCGCGTGATTATCGTCATTGGTAAGAGTTTGCTTTGTCTTCTTTCTGTCTAAAATGACTAAAATAACAACGAAAGTAATCTATCGAAGAGAATGAGGGCAGTGTGTGATGTCTCTCTCTCTCTCTCTCTGTGTGTGTGTTTGATGTCTCTCTCTCTGTGTGTGTGTGTGTGTGTCTCTTGCTCTCTCTCTCTCTCTGTGTGTGTGTTTGATGTCTCTCTCTCTCTCTCTGTGTGTGTGTGTGTGTCTCTCTCTCTCTCTCTCTCTCTGTGTGTGTGTTTGATGTCTCTCTCTCTCTCTCTCTCTCTGTGTGTGTGTGTGTCTCTTGCTCTCTCTCTCTCTCTGTGTGTGTGTTTGATGTCTCTCTCTCTCTCTCTCTCTCTGCTGCTGTCTGTGTGTTCTCTCTCTCTCTCTCTCTCTCTCTGTGTGTGTTTGACTCCTGTCTCTCTCTCTCTCTGTGTGTGTGTGTGGTCAGTCTCTCATGCTAAACACAGTCGCTCTGCCAGGACTCCTGATAATAATAAACACACTCTCTGATAATTAGATTAATCTGAGCTCTTCCTCCAGCAGCTCTGAGGTAATTACTGATAAATGCATCATGAAGTGTGTGTGTGTGTGTGTGTGTTCCAGGAGCCGTGTCCTCTCTGTGATGAAGCCAAAGCAGCTCTGGAGCCCTACAGACACAGAGTAAGATCCCCTGTGTGTGTGTGTGTGTGTAAGACTGTCTTATGAGCTTTCTGAGCTTAAATGAGAAACCGTGTGTGTGTGTGTCAGTTTGAGCTGCAGGAGGTGGACATCTCTCTGCCGGAGAACAGAGTCTGGTTGGACCGGTACCGTCTCCACATCCCCGTCTTTCACCTGAACGGAGAGTTTCTGATGCAGCACCGCGTGAACACAGAGCTCCTGGAGAGACGTCTGGAGAAGATCTGCTCTCCATCACCTTCAGGCGGCTCATCCTGAAACATTACCCACAATCCTCTGCACTCAGGAGTTAATGGGAAATGAGCTATCAAAAATAATACATTTGAGACAAAAGCAGATGTTTCCTGCAGTTTTGATGAAGCACTGGCGGATGGGATTATACCTGGATTAAAATAAAGTATTTTTCTAGACTGTTGTGCATTCTCTCCATTAATAAGCTGCTCTTGAAATGAAAGTTTCTACTGTGTGATATTATGGTGTTAAATGTAGTCAGCCACAGAACTGGAGGTGTTAAAACAGCAGCCAATCACCACTAACACACACACACACACACATGACATCGTTTCAAAGACAAACTGCTTTTAGTGTGTGTGTGTGATACACTGCTCAAGCAGCAGGAAACTCCTCATCCTCAGATAGAAACATCACCGAGTCAGTCTCATCTAACACTTTCAGGACACAGTGACCAAGACGAGAGAGAAAACACTAAACATGCTTCCAGTCAACACTTTATTATCAGATCATTTGAAGTATAAAGGCTGCAGCAAAATAAAGCATGCGTGTGAATATTCTTCAGAAAACAGGTTAAAAACCAGCGCGTACGCGTAAGGCTAGTGTTAGATAGTACAGACCACAGCAGTAAAAAATAACATTTCAGCTCTGACGATCTGTAAAAAACATACAGTACTGATTCTTGAGGTTTAATGGCTTCCTCGGCGTCCGCCGGGTCACGTAGTGAACAGCTGCTTTAAATACAACACTTCAACACTAACTAGCATGCAGAGAACCTCACTAAAAACTAGGAGCCGTTATAAAAACTCTGTCTATAAAAGTGACCTAAAATGCCATCTTATAAAATATAAACATGATTTCAAAACCAAAAACACACATTAGTCACAGAATCTGACGCGGATGAGTCTAGAAAAGGTCCTCACAGTTACAGCTCACAGACCAAAAGAAAACATTTGGTTTGTTCAATTCACAAAATCTGAAACAAACTGAAGAAGTGAAAAAGACTTTAAAAAGCATAATTCAAAACCAAAAAAAAAAAGATTCACTCAGGAAACAGACCACAATGTGGTTCGGCTGGCAGCTGATTGGCTGTAGTGTTGATCACATGATCGCACAACCCCTCTTAGACGCCTGAGGATCTCCCTGAGAACAGAGCAGAGAGGTGAGACACACACACACACACACACACACACAGAGAGAGAGAGAGAGAGATCAGACCTGCTGCTGAAAGAAATGCTCCTCAATGACGTCAGCTTCCTGTTCTTCCTCCTCCTCTTCCTCCTCCACAGTCTTGAATACGGTGCTCCTCACAGCTACTTCCTGCAAGGAAAGGGAGGACAGCGCTCAGAGCAGAGTCAATCCCTCAGAGAGCGTGTATGACGACTGATGAACACCTCACCTCTCCGTCTGGACTCAGCAGGAGTACTTTAATGTTCTCTCCACTTCCCCAGGAGCTCTGGTTCTTCCAGATCAGGTCCGTCGGAGGGTTGGAGCTCACGCCCGCGTTAGACGCCCAGATCTGACAGAAAACAACGTTCACTCAACAAACCACGGGTGACGGGACACGGTGTTATGAGGAAGTGTATGTACCGTCACTTTCTGCTCCGCCTTCAGGACGTATTTGGCAGTGAATTTATACGTAGAGGAAACATCTCCGATAGTTCTGGTGAGCTGAAATCCTGCCATGGGCTGATCCTGAAACATCAGAAAATAGAGAGTTCCCTTCAGTCGACCACTACAACAACAGAACCAGAAAACAAGAAGAAACCCAGCAGCTGTCAAACAACACTACATTTGATTGGCTTGATCGTGCAAAACAGGCCAATCAGAAGAGAGGCTCATGAATAGTAATGAGACCGAATCAAGACGTTTTTGACAGAGCTCCTGGGAGAGAAGTAAAACATACTGAGATGGTTATTATATAATGCATATATATTCTTGGAGGACATCAACACCTAAAAGAAACCTCCAAGAAGATGCACGATATGGGACCTTTAAAGTGTTCTTTGGGGTTTCTGGGACAGCTTTACATTGGTTTAAATCTTCCTGTTTGTAGCCAGGTTAGTTTGTTCATGAGGTTACAGGTTTAAGGAAGTCTCTGTTCAACCTGGTGTCCCTCAGGGTTCAGTTTTAGGGCCTTTATAATCTATTTCCCCTCACTTTTGAGGTCACTCTGCCCTAATTCTATTCTGTACCTGCACACAAACTAAATTTCACTCATAATAATGAATCTAGAGCGTTCGTGTGTGTGTGTGTGTGTGTGTGTGAGCGAGCACGGAGCACCTGATCTGAGTTGTTGTGCAGGCGGATGAAGTTTCCGTCCACGTCCAGCTCGTCGATGCAGACGTTTCCGGTGGCAGAGGCGGAGTGAGCGATGCTGACGCTGCTGCTGGCCTCGGACTCCTCCACGTCCAGACGCTTCCTCTTCCCTCGGGCCGTGCGGACGCTGCGGCTGGACGAGGCCCGGGACACAGTCACTCGAGCCGAGGGGCTGGGAGACAGCTTCAGCCTGGAGAGCGGAGACAGAGCGGTCAGCTCCAGCCGGACAGTCTCTCACACACACACACACACACACACACACACACACACACACCTCTCCTCCTCGCCCTCCAGCAGCTTCCGGTAGGCGTTGATCTCCATGTCCAGAGCCAGCTTCACGTCCAGCAGTTGTTCGTACTCGTCCAGCTGCTGCTGCATCTTGGCTCGGATCTCAGCGATCTCCCGCTCTTTCTCGGCCAGTAACCTGCGACTCAGATCCTTCTCACGACTCAGAGCCGCTTCCAGCTCGCTGATCTGATCCTGCCACGCACGCGCCTGAGGGAAACACACCAAACCATTAGTGGGGGTCGAACTGAACTCAAATACTGCCATGATCAACAGGAGCCGTCCTTCTATGGTCCCTAAAGGGGTGTGCTGTTCATCTAGTGGACGAGTTTGATACTACACCCAGACTACATCAACCTCAGATTAGAAACTACTTCATTAGGTTTGTTTTCATTTTCTAGCACTTGGAACCTGTTTGGTAAAATATCAATATATAAATGCTAAAATTTTAGCATTTTAAACTTTCATAAACTTCCATAACTTTTGTAATATAATTGGTAAACTTCTTCCTTCACCTCTGCAATAATCTGCCAAGTCTTTTTTTTTTTTAAAAAGAGAACAACATTAAGTCTCTGCTCCAAGCATTTAAAATTTAACAGTTTAAGTTGGAAACTCATTTTAAAGCCAATATTCAAAGATTTAACAGGTTGAACAGTCATCATCTTTCCACTAAACCCAATCTGTATCTGATCGGCTGCTTAATGAGGGAAAGTTTTTAATGTCATTACTGCATTTACACCTCTCTCAAAATTATTACATTTGATTTTAACTCTCACACACACACACACACACACACACACACAAATGGCTAAACATATTTACTAAACCTTTTCTTCTAGGCCTGAGATCAAGTCTGGGGCAAACCTTAAGTGTTTTCCTCATAACACCATTCAGCTCTTACCAACATGATCAGAACGTAATAAATCGCTGGCTGCGGCGTTTAGAGAGTTACCCTCCCACTTCTGGTAGCTTTACTGAAGTAATATTAAACGGATGACTAGAGAAGATCTGTACCGCGACACTTTCCTTCACTTTATTGAATCGCAGTCATCTACTCCCGTTCAGTTTCACAGCTTGCACGTACAAACAGCGTAATAGGATGTAAGTGTTGAGAAACGGCGTTGAGAGCTGCTGAAGACGGCAGCGAGGAGGAAGCGTGGTGTGAGCGGCCCCGGGGCCGTGTAGAGACGCACCTCTTTCTGCAGACTGGCCAGCTGAGAGCCCAGACTCTCCACCCTCAGAGACGACTCGCGCAGCTCCTCACGGGCCATGCTCGCCGAAGAGCTGTTCATCTCCGACGACAGACGCACGTTCTCCAGCTGAAACACACGCAGACGTCTCAGAGCAGAACAGAGGAAGTGAAGCAGCTCTGAGAGGAAGTGGAGCGCCGAGGAAGCTCTTCTCACACACACACCTTGGCCGTGTAGGTCTGCTCCATCTCGTCCTTGTAGAGCCGGACCTGCTCGTCGTGCTCCTGTCTCATGTCAGCCAGCGCCGCGGCCAGCTTGAACTCGTACTCCATCTGCCGGCCCGAGTCCACCTCCACCAGCCGAGTCTCCAGCCTGCGGCGTGTGTCCTTCACCTCCTGCACGCAGATCAGCGCCGGTCACAACTAACCACCTGCTCGTGCACTAAACCACCTCCTTTTTAAAACACATATGAACACTCTGACATGACCAGACACGCATCTTAATAAACCGGACTGAGTCGAGTGAAGGGATCAGAGAGAGCCTTAAATTCTACTTTATTCTGTTCAGTGCTATGATGCAACCTGTGTTAAAAGCACTATATAAATAAAAATGATTGATTGATTAAATGAGGAAGAGAAACCGGTCACTCAGATCATACACTACTTTCATTTTTAAAACGAGAAATAAGGTTCTTTGGGGTGATCTTTAAACTTTGAATCAAAGCACCAAACAAAAGGGGCAGTCTCTTATATTTTGTTTTTCAACAGAAAGCAGACATTGTTGAATGAGAAGTCATTTCCTCTAAATGAGCAGGACTGGAAGTGTTTATCCGTCTCGACCGCAGCAAAGAAACCTCCTCAAGACTTTAAGACCTTCACTGCTTACATTCCTTGCTCTGGATTATACTGGAACCATCATCAGAACGAACCAATCACGATAAACCTTCATTTTATCAGTCAGGGACATCTTGGACAAACTATTTTGATTATTTCTCTCCATATATTTTCGTGTTTGTTGTAATCTACACGGTACTTAATAAAAACACTGAATTACATACAGTAATAAAAAATTAAAAATAATAATAAATTCATCTTGCATGTAAGGTCTGAAAGCCCAGCGTTTCCAAGGAAACCTAATCTCTACACAACAGCGTCCCCCGCTGGCAGAGAATTAATCTGTATATGCCGCCACAAACCAAATAAATAAGGTCCAAGACGGCAGATATAGAGATTATTATAATACATCTCAGTTATGCAGTCTAAAGCAAATCTTTAGATATTAAAATCCTGACTTGTTCATGTTTGCTCAAGGTTTATCTGAACAGAATGTGTGGATGTGCAGCTGACCGGGACGGACCTCCTCAAACATGTTCTTCCTGAAGTCCAGCTCCTCCACGAGACTCTGGCAGCGGTTCTCCAGATCCACACGAAGAAGAGTCTCGTCTGACAGCTGCTTCTTAGCTGAACTCAGACCTGCCTCCAGCTGAGACACACACACACACACACACACACACACACATTTGTATCATATTCAATATCCTCTCATTGCAACATTTTACAAAGATCTAGATTAATATTGGTCAAAATGCCATGATATAAAGATGAAGTACAGGCCCCAAATACAAAAATAAAATGTATATGGTTTGTGCTTAGATTTGCATTTGGTATATTCTAAATCAGTTTTCCCCTTACATTTATCCCATTTTCCTATTCCTAAAAAGAGAAATATTCCTATACATCTTGTGACCCCTGTATGGTGACACACATCATATTTCTTAAACATGTTTCTGCAGTGTACTCAGGCTCAAGGAAGTGTTTTGTTCAGGAGTAAACACACACACACAGATGAGAGGTGTGTGTGAAGGTGGAGGTACCTCCTGGAGGCGGAGCTGCAGGTCTGTCACGCTGCTCTCCAGAGCCTTCCTCTCAGACACGGCCGTGTTCAGAGACGCCTCTCTGGAGTTCAGCAGGGCTTCAGCTTCTCTGAGACGGGCCTGAGCGCTGACCAGCTCCGAGTCCTTCTTCTCACACCTGAGACACACACACACACGATCAGAACGGTGTGAACGCTACTAGCTGTGACAAAAATCAAATCAATACATTTGTAACTATTGTACTTCATTTCATTGTGTTCATCCATATTTTCTACAAGCAAAAACAAAACCAATCCAAAACAGAAGACAGCGGATTTATTTCACTGAATACTCCCTGAAATAAACCTCAGTCCTGAAGTGTGTCAGGTGTGTGTGTGTGTACTTTCAGCTCAAGAGAGCGAGCCAAACGCCTCACGACTGATTGTGATCTTTCTCTGGAGAGCAGAGTCTGAGGAATGTGAGGAATGTCTCGCACACAGCTCAGGGTTTGAGGCTCTCTCCTGAACGAACGCCATTAACATGTGTTAGATCTGAAACAAAGAGCTGCTTCACACTGAGCCTCTGCAGCAGCTGAGGAGCATCCACATCCTCCAGCTGCTCCACACACACACACACACACACACACAGGTGAACCACTGCTCCTGTCAATCTCTCTCACACACACACACACACACACACAAAGCCAGTCTGAACGGGAGCAGAGCTCTGGATCTGGATTATACAGACATTCCTACTCTTGACTGAGCTGTAAGTGCTCCATAAGATAAGCATGTGACACACGAGCATGTGACTTCACTAAAGTGTGTGAACACCTCGACACACACACCCCGACACTACAGCGAGAACTCAGATGAGTCTCTGGAACAGTAAGGTTTTGGCTCCATTAACGATTAAAAACCCAAGAGCCTTTCTGTATGCAGAAATCTTTAATCAGAACACACACACACACACACACACACACACACAGCTGTAAAAGCCCATGGTCACTCTCTCATCCGGTCCAGAACCTCTAACACACTGATAATCCAGAGACACACATCTGTGGTAAAGCTGAGCCCATCACAGACCCATCACTATAACTATGATCAACTTCACCCTGGTCAGGAGTCAGTGGACACAACCTGACCAAAAACAACCTTGACCTTCCAGCAAATAAAGGGTCTTTGTAGGTTTAAGTTATCACGGGAGTTTCACAGGTTAAAACCTCCTCTTCGTGAACAAAGCATTTATTTAATCAAGCTCTAGACCGAGTGACGTCACTTCAGCCAATCACATCAGCGGCCGATTAGCGGCCAGCCTCACAGGACACGCCCCTTAACAGAACGAGGGGCCGTTTTTCCACATTGTGTACAAAAACTTTATCCCAAGTAAACCTTAAGGAAAACAAGTCAGTGAGTGATGAAGAGTCTCACGTGTCCAGCAGCTGCTCGTGCTCGCTCTTTATCTTGCCCAGCTCGAGCTGCAGGCGTGCGCGCTCCCGCGCCGTCTCGTCCAGCGCCGTGCGCGCGTCCGCCAGCTCGGTCTCGTAGAGCGCTTTGAGGCCGGTGACCTCGCGGCTGCGCGTCTCCTCGCGCTCGCTGACCTGCAGCTGCAGCACGCTGTTCTCCGACTCCAGCCGGCGTACCGCCTCGATGTAAGCGGCCAGCCGGTCGTTCAGCTGCTGCAGGTCCTGCTTCTCCTGCAGGCGGGAGATCCGCGCGGGACTCAGAGGGGAGCCGCCGCCGCCGCGGGGCAGCGTCTGCTGGCCGGCCGGGGTCCGCGCCGCGCTCGCCATCTGCCGCGAGACACACGGTTAATCACAGACAGCGACCGACTCAATCAGCGCATCGGCCGGGTGCAGGACTAACTTACCTTCCCGCTGATGAAGTACAGAAACGGCGAACAGAGAGTAACTCCACCGGAGCGTCCTACATCAATACCGCAGTGAACCGCAGAGTAAAGAGTGTGTGTTACTCTGAGAGGAAGGAGTGTGTTACTCTTGAGTGCAGCCGCGTGAAAGAATGGACTGGACTAATATGGCCGCTCTTCAGAACCGCGCTCACACGTGACCGCGGGCAGCCAATCGGCCGCAGCCACGTCATCAGACGCTCAACGGTGCGGTGAAGACCAAATTCAAACTGCAATAAAACGCGCTGAAAAAAGCACGTGCTGTAAACACACAGAATCAATAAACGTGTCACGCGGGTCGACTCGCAGAGTAATTAGTGTAAGCTGTTAGACTGGCAGCTGGGAAACACTTCATGAAGGACTCCTCGCGGTTTGTTTCAGTTTCACCGTAAGATCGGGCTCTTTGTTACTGAGATGGAGATCAGTGTAGAGTCTAGTGAAGCGTTGCGAGAAAACTAGATCATCCAGTCTGGTATGTGCGCCATATCAAACTATTAGGAACCCAGATAAGGCTCTCGTGAATCCTGAGCCTGTGAGAGTTATGCTGCTGATTCGCCTTTAAGGCAAATGTAAAAGCCCTTTCATTATCTCGAGCTGAAGGAAATATAAATTCATTCACAAACCTTTCAGCTGTGCTTAGAATCAGAGGTAATGATAACGCAACTTGTTTTTGTATTTCCTGCAGATTTTCCATGTCACAGATCTAGCTGAATACATCTGTAGTATATTCAACCATGTGAGAGAGAAGCTACCTTTAATCTCAAAACTTAACAGATCTTTCTAATTTGAGCATGTACTGAAACTGATCAATTCAGCTCATCTGCACCGTACAGCAAACCATACAAATAACACACACACCAAAAGCTGAGCCGGACTTTTATACGTCAAGCATGTACTGATTTATTGTACACTGCACCTTTAACAAACGTTTAGAGCATCTTGGGTGACTAAAACACAAGCTGCATTCTTCTGAAGTCAATTTGTATTTTCTTGCTGCGAATAATTTTCCACAAATGCAGTAAAGTATCAAAAAGCTCGCAAAACATCCAAACAGAAAGATCACATCATCATCAACATGTTACCCAGGCAGGAATTAGAAGATCTGTACAAGCTTTGGCTGCTGCTTACAGTCTTTCAAGAACCAGCAGAAACGTAAAGTGCTATCCGTCAGGACAGTTGTCTCTCATCTTTAGTCAGTCAATCCCAGATCTTTCAGGCTAGACTAGCACGTGTTAGAAAACCTCGAGGTCGGCCGAGTTGTACACGACAGGGTTCTCCTCTGTGCCCAGTGCAGACTCCGGCGGGCCCTCGGGGGCCTCCTCCAGCGAGCCCAGAGCCTCTTCAGTGTCACTGGCAAACGTTTCTCGTGAGACGTCGTCATGCTCCTGGAGGTTGAGCGTGCTGATAGCCTGCTTCATCTTCTTCGCTACTATTCGCTTCCGTCGCCTCTTAGCCGACTTTTTGTTGCTGTATTCTTTCTGGTTCTCTTCAAGAAAGATCTCCTGTAAGAAGAGAACATGCAAAGAAACGTTCCTGAAACCTGCGTGCAATGAGGTGCTGGTGAACGTGTAAACAGCAGCAGTCTCAGCCTCAGACGGCAGGTGTGAGCAGAGCTGCTAAACCACAATGAGCTTATCAAGCTCCGCCCAACAAATGTTTAACCCCACCCACCACTGATCTTAAGCATACAAGCTCCGCCCAACAAATGTTTAACCCCACCCACCACTCATCTCATTAAATCAATAACGTCTGCCCAACAGATGTAATCCCACCCACTACTAACATTAAGCATACAAGCCCCTCCCAACAAATATTTATCCACACCCACTATTTTCTTTAAGCTGATAAACTTCTCCCAACAAATGCTCAACTCCACCCACCACTCATCTCATTAAGCATACAAGCTCCTCCCAGCAAATATTTAACTCCGCCCACCACTGATCTCAAGTTAATAAGCTCGGTCTAATAAATGCTTAACCCCACCCACCACTGATCTCATCAGGCAGATAAGCTCCGCCCTATCTTTCACTGTGAGGCAGAGGCTCTTCGGTCAGATACAGATTACTGAAGTGTTGATAAACGCACCTTCACCTGTCCGTCAGAGATGCTGGGCGTGTTCTTCAGTAAGTTCAGATACACTCCCCCCGGTGTGCGTCTCCTGCTGCCGTCCTGCAGGAACAGAGACATTTGATTCACATAAAAAAGCAAGTGTTTTTTAATGATGTGAGTGATTGTTCTGATACACACGGCCTCATGCACAGACAGCCTTTCTTTCACTAAATCCTTGCTGTGTTCACAAACCGCCGAACGTAACAATATTCTTCAATTAAATTAAATAATTTACAGAAAGCCAGCAAAAAAATAGTCTACACTCCAGTGACACTTCCTGATCAGAGTTAGACTGATCTCTTATTCTCTGATGAACGAGTGCTGACAGATGCATGTTCAACATCTCTGTTACTTCAGACTAGTGACGCGTCCTTCTTGAAGGATTTGACTGAATCTTTAGAACGTGATTCTGGATGTGTTAAGGATTTAACCATAACATTTAAATTATATTTTTCTAGATTTAACGCAATAAGTAGAAAAAAAAAAGATGAGTTCATTTTGCTGAACGAGACTCAAAGGACAGAGTCTGAAATGATCAGTACTTCAGAAGATGTTATCCTGTACTTGATAATAAAGATGAAACGAGTGTTTTGATGAGGTCTGCACTTTCTATCAGAATCAGCATCAATAGTTATTACTACAAGAATGAAGGGCAATGAATTAAAGGTAATATTATACATAATATATTCAGTTTCTCACAGTGTGATCGTTTTACTTCATAAAAGATATTCCCTCACAGGTATCAATGTAGTATTAATTTTGTTAATTGCTATGAGATTTCCATTTAGAGCAAACTGTCCCGTTTATGTGTCTACAAATATACTTAGCAGAATAATGATCAAATGTTAAAAGCAGTACATGCTTCTGAGCAAACATTAGTGTTCATTCATTACAAACAGAAGCAGCTCTCAGCTCTAATCTGAAGTCTCTCTTTAGGCCGTACCACGGTGTAGAGTCCTCCGCTCTGCTCAATGGTGGCCGTCTCTGACAGCAGCTCGATGGCTTTCTTCTTTCCTATCACTCTCACCACTCGCTCGATCAGATCCTTCTTCGGCTCCATGAGTCTGACAGAGAACAAACACAGCATTAAATATCAGCGATCTACTCACCCAGCACTCTTCAGTTATTGTAGGATATTATTTGCATCATTTTTTATATATATATATATATATATATCACTCCAGTCTTCAATGTCACATGACCCTTCAGAATTCATTCTAATATGATTTACTGCTCCAGAAACATTTCTGGTTATCATCAATTATTTTTTTTTAAATCTTTATGTAAATAAATGCAGCTTTGATGAACTTGAGATTCTTCAAATCTAAACTAAACAAATACAGTAGATAACATTTGAAGTGGATCAAAAAAGATCATAAAGTTCGTCCTAAGAGGAGAAAGCATTTTGGGACACAAAGTTTTTGATCCACTTCAACTGTTGTTTACCGCACACACACACACACACACACACACACACACACACACACACACACACACACACATTTGTTCAAAATAAGGGGCATAAAATGTGACTAAAAGAGTGCTCTTTCATCTTTTACAGCTGTACAGACTTCAAGCGGTTAAGAAACGAGAGCCCAGTGGATCAGTACTGACCTGTGAGCGATCTCCTCCACCACTCTCTCTTCAGGGTCGTCCTCCTGGAGCTGGTAGCGGCCCTTCAGGTCCATCTCAGCCCGAGGGCCCAGCCGCTCCTTGGCCGACCTCTTTCTCTTCAGACAGCTCTTCTCCTGCATGTATCCCTCCAGCTCCCCGTCCAGCGCGCTCCTCAAGCTCTCTTCCTCCTCCTCGCGCTCCTTCTCCATCATCTTTTGGGCCAGGACGTAGTTATAGGTCTCGCTCTGGCGGCTGCTCATGCTGACGCTCCCCTCCATTCCCATGATGCCCAGCTCGGCGGCCACAGACTCCTGGCTCTGCTCCTGCACCACGGAGCCCCAGATGTTGTTGACCCTGCGTCCGGAGGGAGCGCCGGAGGTGCGGAGCCGCTTCTGTCTCCACTGCAGGGCCTCGTCTTCAGACGCAGAGTCGCTGTCGCTGGAGTCCGTGTTCTTCAGGCTGCGGTAGACCGAGACGGACGCTGAGCTCAGAGACGGACCTCTGCTCTGATAACAGGACACCTGCCAGAATCAACGACAGTCGATCAGCAGGAGCAGGACCGGGCAGGAACCCAGTCTGTCCCGAACGACAAGAACAAACCGAGACCGTGGAGAACAACGTCTCCAAGAAACCTAGAGACAAAGCTACAGAACTGTTCAACATTTGTGTTTAAAGCAGCTTTTGAACGCAGGAGTTTCTCAGGAGCTTTCTTGAAGACACAGTTCTTCTGGATTGAGTCTCAGTTTGTCGTTCTTCATGTCATTCAAGACAAACCGGTGATCAGATCTCTGTGTGGAGCAAACTAAAACCTTACTGGATTACTACAATCAACGGCTAAACGAACGTTTAGAAGGTAAACTGATATTTCCTACTGACACAATGCAGCAGAAGAAGGAAAAAACTGACTTTAAACCATTTAACTGCTGAAAATACTAGAGTATCACTGTATGCTGCCCCTGAAAGCCTTCACCAGAGACGACGCTACTTAGTTCACATAGACATTTTCTTTCAAAGACCAGGACCGTGTTGATGAAGTGAACGGGCCTCGCTCGTGTTTTGAAGTGCTTTAGAAAGCAGCTCGCATGCTAGCGGCAACAAGTAACCTATGCTTTGATAAACCTAACCTAGCGTGCGTGCGTACACACACACACACACACACACACACACACACACACACACACACACACACACACACACACACACACACACACACTCTGCTCACCTGAACCCGCTCCTCCTGATCAGACTCCAGTTCTCCATCCTCCAGCTCCGCCATTCTATCCCCATCACCCGCCATTTCTCACAGCCGGAAGTGACGCGCACATATTTACTGTAGCGTCACCGACGACGGCTGCTCTCATTGGGCGCGTTCTCTTCTTCTGCTTCTTCTTTGCGGACTGCACAGCGCTCTCCCGCCCCCCGCTGGGAGCCGTTCGTGTTAAACGTGTCTCTCTATAAATAATAAAGTGTATTGTTCAGATCACACTGTCAGTCTGTTTATAATAAATATATTATTTTATGTTCTCGCTCCTATTCTGCAGCTGTCATTCTCTGAAGGAGCTTTTCTATATTATAACAATTTAATACTTATTTTCTTTCTTTGGTTCTTGATGTTTTAGTGGTCGGCATCAAAAATGTGGATTTGCTGCCATCTGCTGTTTAATTTTAATTTACCACTTCTTAATGAAATTAAATGAATGAAATGAATCAATATTTCTTTGGTCATTATTCACACATTCTACCACATATATACTTTATATATAGATATACATTTTACTATAGCCAGTTCTCACAACAACATTGCTTTCCTACATGACATCCACCCTAATTTTGTACTTAATATACTAAAAATGATTCTTCAGTACTTCTTAAAATAATCTCAACTGTGCTGTTTTGAGACACCACAAATATAACATACTACTTTGGTTTTTTAAAAAATGTAATGTATACCTCTTTTATTACACCTGAGTGTACTATTGTATATAAAAGATGGGTTTAAGTGTGCTACAAGTGGTAATGAAATACATTTTTAAAGCGAAAATGATTAATAATAGTGAGGACTACAAATTAAAAACTGTTCAGCATCATTAATACAGATGTCTGCTTATGTGTATAATTTGTTTTCAGTGAAAGAAGAGAAAAAAGAGAGAAGGAAAAAAATGCTCTTACTTAATAATTATAAAAAATGCTTTGCTTCTTTAAAATTAATAAATGTTATTATTATGTTTTTTTATGTTATTAGTAATCATGATGTGGGCTTATTAAAAACACCTGCCAAATACAAATTAAGCCCATGAAAGACTTTTGATTTTATTCATAAAACATCACTTTTTATTCTAAAGTGTACATCAGTTAATTCATATTTAACACAAGAGATAAAAGTTGCATGTTAACAAATGATTTTTCTTTTGAACAATGTCAATATCTACGAGAAACCCCAAGAAAACGGACTTACTATTAAACTCACTCACTAACCCAGCTGAACACATGATTTAATTGATATTAGAGAACAGATATTAGACATTATATTGATAAAATGCAATACAAGTTCAGAAGATCTGTCTGAAACAGATCAAATGTGAGCCTGAGGCACAAAACCTTAAGTAGCAAGGTTGTATTTGTAGGAATAGCATTAAATAGGTCCAACTTTTTGCTTTTATGCCAAACATCATTAGCATATTAAGTTATGCTAATTAGCATTTCGTAATACGCATTGCTACCAATATTGTCCTATACTTAAAAAAAACGTAAATTAACGCAAAGCCTATTTATTCATATTTCCGATGCGTGACATACATACACCTCTATTTCACAAAACCGACCCTTACGACCGGTTTCGGTTCAGGGTCACGGAGACACGTTTCTACGGGCTCTGAAAGGGGCGAGTCGCCGGCCGACCAATCAGAAGCGCCGCACGCACGTGACCGCGACGGCGTGCGCGTGGCCCTCGAGCGCGCACGTCAGTTCAGGATGCAGCGCGTGCTGACGCATCGAGCGGCGCGGCTCTTCTTTCTGAGCGCTAAAGCGTCGCCGCGCGTCGGAAGCGGAGCCGCGAACATGTCGACGCTGCTCGTGAACCGGCCGCAGTACGGCTGGCTGAAAGAGCTGGGCCTCGGCGAGGACAACGATGGCGTGTATAACGGCTCCTGGGGCGGACGGGGACAGGTGAGAGGATCGCGACGCGACGCGACGCGCGCTAAATATAGCCGAAGCGCGGCGATCTCCTCGTCTTTGGGTCGCTGGTATTAGTTTATAGGCTTGTGGTTCGTGAAAACTTATCTGCGAGTAAAGTTCACAGCACTAGTTAACGCTGCTGGTTAAAGTTTGTTAAGCTGCGAAGACTTAGTTAAGATCAGAAAACGGTGTTGTTTCTAACTGAAATTAAACATCAGCTGATCTAGTAAAACATTTCCAGTCTGTGAAATAGTGCTGATAGTATCAGGGTAGTAACACTTTATTAGAAGGTCTTCTTATAATGACGATGTGTAAGACGAACCCTAACTATATAGCACGCACATGTACTTAATGTACACTAACACTGCCACAGTATATACTGAAACGAACATCCAGTCACTTGTTTTCCAGCAGTAGCTCTTTATTACTGTTTTGCACTGTTGATTTTTTTTTTTTAAAACAGTAGTATGTAAATGAGTATTTTACAGTATTTATTACACACGTGCAGGATTGGCTCGACATTAACAGCTATAAAATTATGACATACTTTTTAAATAATCGATGCAATTAATGTTATTTAAAGTTTGGCCACTGCTTCAGTTTCTTATTAATGGTCAGCACCCAAACTTTGGCCAGAATGGTTTTACTTTTAGCACGCAGGGTGTAAACGGCGGCTGATGATGGACAGTATGTTAGTTCTGGTTAGTTTGACAGAGACTTGAAGAGAAATCTGAACAAAAAGTGCCTCGCTGAAAGAAACATGATGATAAACACCTTACAGGACTGCTGCTGTGACGCCGGCTCAATAAACATAATACATATTCAATAACTTGCATACACAATATTGACTAACAAGAATAGATCCAGAGATCAGAGCTGAGCGTCCTGTTTAGTAACTGAATAATTAAAAGTCAATGATTGGGTGACTATAAAGACCCCGGCTGCGTACGAAACGGAAAAGTGCTGCCTTCGGAGGTCAAAGGCATCGAGACGCATCC
Source organism: Puntigrus tetrazona (assembly GCF_018831695.1). Taxonomy (NCBI): domain Eukaryota; kingdom Metazoa; phylum Chordata; class Actinopteri; order Cypriniformes; family Cyprinidae; genus Puntigrus; species Puntigrus tetrazona. The sequence goes on from NC_056708.1 coordinate 414,129, forward strand.
GAATCCAAAGTTATCTTTACTTCCTGTCTCCTGAGATCACCGTATCCTCCAGAGCCTTTGATATCCCACAATCCTGTGCGCTCCATTCCCTGATGATCGAGCTAAAAACTTAAAGATATCGTCTGAAAGATGCTTTTGGTGGAAAATATATATTTCTCACTGACTTTTTGCATTTTTGAAGATATTTCTAGCAGGATATTAGTGTTCTAGTTAGGGCTGCACGATTTGGGGGAAATATCTAATTGGTATTTTTTTATTTATACTTTTTTTTTGTTGACATATTGTGATTTTTAAAGTTTTGATTTGCAAAGTCAAGCTTCATCTCTATATTGTCAAGAATGTGCGGCTCAGTATGATTTTCATTACGCTGCTGAAAAAAAGCAATAAAAACCGTTATTATAAATTCGTATAGACTCGCTGCAAATTAACTTTTTTTTGTTTGTTGTCTGTTTTTTGAAGTTGAAGTTACATGCGTCTTTCATATTAATTTGCCTGACTAGCGATCGATCGGAGCCCTAGAATCCCGCAGCCCTAATTCTAGTAATTAAAACCTCATTTAGTTATCACCTGAACTCTTTTGTTGTAGATCATTAAACCGTCTTTGCGGCGTCTTCGTGCAAAAACCCTTTTGGATGCAGCTGTCATCAACCATGAATCATTCTTTTGAACAAACTCTATTGAACGAACGACTCACTGAATCAGGATGCGTTCTGTTTCCTGCAGGTGGTCACTTCTTACTGTCCAGCCAACAACGAGCCCATTGCCCGAGTGCGCCAGGTAAGATAAACTGTGCTCTAGCTCATAGACGCTCGTTAAGACTCTCTTCCTGAACGAATCTCGTCTTCAAACAGGCGACCATGGCGGAGTACGAGGAAACCGTGCAGAAAGCTCAAGACGCGTGGAAAGTGTGGGCAGATGTAAGCTTTCATATTGATGAGAACTGATTAACATGCAACCGAAACACACACAGAATCCATTCATTAAATGAATACATAAAGTCCAGAATATAAGCATTCAGCTTCTGATTAACTGGTTGGGAGGAAGCTGTGAAGATCAGTGTTTTAACTCTCAGCCTCCTTCAGTAAACCGATCTAAAGACCCTCGGCTCTGATTCAGATAAAGATGGATAAGAGAGACAGCTGCCCTAATAAACCCTAATCAAATAATCTCGAGGAAACGTCTTCCTGCACAGATTCCTGCTCCGAAGAGAGGTGAAGTGGTCCGGCAGATCGGGGAGGCTTTACGAGGGAAGATCAAAGCCCTGGGCAGCTTGGTGAGTGAGCTGTGAGCCGGCCGGAGCCGGTCAGCGGCGCTCAGCGTGACGGCCCTCTGCTGTGTGCAGGTGTCTCTGGAGATGGGCAAGATCTACGTGGAGGGTGTGGGTGAGGTGCAGGAGTACGTGGACGTGTGCGACTACGCCGTGGGACTGTCCCGTATGATCGGAGGACCCGTCCTGCCCTCAGAACGTGAGTGGGGCCGCTCTTGCGGTGCCGGTGCGGGTCAGACCGATGCAGCGTCTCTGTGTGTTTCCAGGGCCGGGGCACGCGCTCATCGAGCAGTGGAATCCTGTGGGGCTGGTGGGAATCATCACCGCCTTTAACTTTCCCGTGGCCGTGTACGGCTGGAACAACGCCATCGCTCTGATCTGCGGGAACGTCTGTCTTTGGTCAGACCTCAGTTATCTGGTGTAGTCTCACGGCGGCGTGCAGTAAGTGACGTGTGTTTCTGTGCTCGACAGGAAAGGAGCGCCGACGACTCCCCTGACCAGCGTCGCCGTCACCAGGTGAGCAGCAGGACCTTTTGGTTAGAATTGATTGGAGTCAGCTTTGAACAGAATGGAGGCAGAACTGAATATCAACAGAAAGAGCACGTTCTCATTCAAGACATCGGATCAAAAATGCTTGGAAAAATCACCATAAGATTAATAACCGGAAATTATAGACGCACTTGAGGAAAAAACAAATGCTTTTTAATAATAGCTTTTTTAATTTTTAAAATATAAAATCCTTTTTTTGTTTTTAGATTGTTTAATTTAACTTGGTTTTAATGATACTAAAATAAGAGATGCCCCAAAAATTTGTTTATTTTTTTTAATATATATTCATATTAAATATCAATATTTTATTTTTATTCAGTTCTATGCAGAAGAAGCAGATAGAACTGATTATCGGCTGAATATCTTATAAAGCTGAGCATTTCACCAGCTAGTGCAGACCGGAGCAAGTACACTACATAGAAACACCAGCGGCCCATGAGCACCTCCACAGAACACACAACAGGTTTAACTATTTTAGTACAAATCTTAATCTTAAAGTAGTTAAACTTGTGTGTAAATCAAGCCAATGGCTAAACTTCAAAATTCTTCATTTCAGTAGAATCAAATTAAATGATAAATCTAGAATGCATCCTAGCAATGTTTCTTTAATGATCGCCGAGGCAGTCAGTCCAAAGTATAATTATCTCCAGAACCATCTAATTCTCAAATGTCAGCTTCTGGGCAGGTAGTGTGTGTTGTAGCGTGGTTTTCTTTCCTGGAGTCTGTAAAGGTCTTCAGCTGTTCTTCATGTTTGTAGGATTGTAGCTGAGGTGCTGGAGCGCAATCATCTCCCAGGAGCCATCTGCTCCATGACGTGCGGAGGAGCTGATATTGGGTACGAAGTCAAGTGTGTTTGTGCTCTTCTCAGTTTAACACTTCACAGGAGAAAGCATTCAGTCGTGTGTGTGTGTGTGTGTGTGCAGCACGGCCATGGCTAAAGACGAGCGAGTGGGTCTTCTGTCCTTCACAGGCAGCACTCATGTAGGAAAACAGGTGGCCATGATGGTACAAGAGCGCTTCGGTGAGTTTTATCGTTCATATTTACATTAAGTGTAGCTTTTAGCTGATGTTTTTATCTAAAGCCCCGCTCATATGAGGACTGTTTTATGCAGGGCGTCAGCTGCTGGAGTTGGGAGGAAATAATGCCATTATAGGTTTGTTGTTGTAACATCTAGTTGATGTATTGAAAGTGATCCACGAGTCTTTCTGTGTTTAATATGGTACACGTAGTCATTGAGTAATGTTTTCTGCGCAGTGTTTGAGGACGCTGATCTGAATCTGGTTGTGCCGTCGGCGGTCTTCGCCTCTGTGGGAACGGCCGGCCAGCGCTGCACTACGACCAGACGACTGGTCAGTACTGAGCTGAAGATGAGTTCAGGAGACTAAACGGACGCGCTTCAGTCTGATTGTTGTTCATCTGTTTTCTGCTGGATTAGATGCTGCATGAAAGTGTACACGACGATGTTGTGGCGAGGATCGCTAAAGCTTACAAGCAGATCCGCATCGGGGACCCCTGGGACCGTAAGTCCAGCGGAGAATCATGGGTCTTAATCACTTACGATTGAATGGACGCTTTATTTACATGCACATATCACTAATTTGTGCGTGTGTGTGTGTGTGTGTACATTAACCATAGCTTTAGATGTGGAGCTCGAGATGCAGTGTCGTTGTATTTGTTTGTCAGCAGGTTGAACACACCAGATGCACCATTGCTGAGGTTTTCATTTAAAATATTGGAGATCCATAGAAGATCTTGATTAGGTTAAAACCCAAACCAGAACACACATTCAGTGCATGCAAACCATGCAAAGTTAAAGAGTTTAAACTTTTAGAAACCGCATCACACATTTGTGGAGGATTATTCCCTTTTATTGTGTCTTGTATGTTTTTAGATGCAGTCTGTGTGACTGGTGCTTTGACTGTTTGTGTACATGAAGCTGTATTATTTATATAAAATCAAGTCTACTTTAATTTTGCATATGTTAATTTAGACATTATTCAATGCTTGAATACGTCTATAAAAAATTTGCACAATTAATGAGCTGCATTACTTTGCACAAAAAAGTGTTGTCTTGAGTAAATTTAAAAATAGTGGGGTTTTTGTTTGTTTTTACATTTTATTTTTCTATTGCTCTTGTCAGTGATTATTGATACTAAATGATACAAAGCATTATTGATATTTTTTTTTTTTTTTTTTTTTAGCTATAATGCCTAGCCCTATGAAGAACTACATACAAATATGAGCACTTTCATGACTCCTTTTTAATTATTTGTTGACAGCAAGCACTCTGTATGGACCTCTTCACACCAAGCAGGCTGTGGATCAGTATCTGGCCGCTGTAGAGCAAGCGAAGCAGCAGGGAGGCACTCTTGTGTGTGGAGGACAGGTAACTGGACAGCTGCTGTATGTTCTCTTTAGTGACTGTGATCGTCCTCTAAACCAGTGCTTCTCGTTTAAGGGTTAGGACCATGATTTACTCACCCTTAAGGCATCCTAGGTTCTTCTTTCAGATGAATCCAGTTATTAAACAGCTGTGGCTCTTCCAAGCTTCATAATCGCTGTGCAATAAAGCACATCCATCCAAAATAAAAAGTGCCTCATAATAAAGGCCTCCTGCAGCAAATCAATGCATTTTTTGTGGAAAAAAGAATGTTATAAAAATGTAAAAGATTATAACATTGGACATATGACAGTTGTCTGAAGTTGGCAAAGTATTCCGTATTGCATGGTGGGAAAGTAACTTCTCCTGCTGAAAAACTTTAGGGTCAGAGAGCCACAGATTTCATCAGAAATATCTTAAATTGTATTCTGAAGATGAATGAAGTTTGGAACAACACACGGGTGAATGATTCATTTCATATATGATGCATTGAATGAGTTCTGAATTGGTTCAGATTATGGATCGCCCGGGGAACTATGTGGAACCTACCATTATCACCGGACTTCCACACGACGCTCCCATAGTTCACACGGAGACCTTCGTGCCCATCCTTTACGTGCTTAAATTCAAGGTGGGCTGCCTGATTGCATTCTGTTTTTGCATACTTTGTTGTATCATATAATTATATGATTTTCCCGCCGGTTTCAGACAGAGGACGAAGCATTCTCCTGGAATAATGAAGTGAAGCAAGGTCTCTCCAGCAGCATCTTCACTAAAGACATGGGTCGAGTGTTCCGCTGGTTAGGGTAAGTGTTTGGATGTGGTGGGATCGTGTCGGTCTTGAGAGCTGAGTGTAACGGTAGTTTGTCTGTAGTCCCAAAGGCTCTGACTGCGGCATCGTGAACGTCAACATTCCCACCAGCGGTGCGGAGATCGGAGGAGCGTTCGGTGCGTATCTCCACATCAGAAACTAAACCTTCAGTGGCCCTGGGTCTGTTCAGCTTAGAGGTTAGGAGAGAAATAGACCAAAATAAGGGTTAAAGTTACCGTTTTTATTCCTCGAGTCCGACAGTATCTCATGTGGACAGTATCTCAAGGCTTAACAAAGTTTGTATGCGTTTCATCTAGGTTACCTCTAGATTGTCTGAACCAGGCTACACAAGCTATATATGAATATAAATCAATTAGGATCCTTCAGGTCATAGGATACACCTTTTTCTGTTTTGTCACTTTGTAAACTTCCACAGCAATCATCTGATGTTCCTTAATCAGTCCACATTGGTGCTACATGATGCAATATTCAGTTCTTCTGCAATTTTATATTGCCATATGGGAATAAATAACTCATTAGACCCCTTGAATAGAGGTTCAGGATCATTTCAGTGGAAAAGAAATATCACTGTTTAAAAACTCCATCTATAAACCTGAGCTCATTTTCCAGTTGGCGTGTGTGTGTGTGTGTGTGTGTGTGTGTGTGCAGGAGGTGAGAAACACACAGGAGGCGGTCGTGAGTCTGGCAGTGATTCGTGGAAGCAGTACATGAGAAGATCCACATGGTGAGTGTCAGATCCTCAGGAAATTCTCCATGATTGAAGTAAAACATACTCCATCTTTTTCCTCCTCGTGACGCTTTGAGCAAATTATGGGAGTATTTTGCATTTACTCTGTAAACGATCAAAAGGTATGGTTTATGAACATCATAAGTGTGTTCAGAGTACAGTGAGGTGACATTAATGATGACTGAAGGGAGAGTAAAATAGTGTAAAAGCATCAACACATTACTTTCCAACTCCTAAAGATCAACATGGTAATAGTATTATGTGACTGGATGACTTAAAGCTTGTTAGAAAAAAGATGGAGATAAAATGGATAGAATAACTGATGACAAATAAACCATCTTTTTTGCAGCACGATCAACTACAGCAAAGATCTGCCGTTGGCTCAGGGGATCAAGTTTGAATGAACGCTTCTGACTTCAAACACACGGTTTCCTGCTGGTTTGATGTTGATCTGGTCTTATCTCCATGTAAAGTAGTCCCAAAGCTCTTCATCTAATGCATTGTTTGATAGCACTTACTCACAGCTTCGAGTCTTGATACGGTTTCTTAGAAATAAACCATAAATGATTACATCAGTCTCTGTCATGTTTTCATCCAGGTATTAATAAATCACTTCATGGGTTCACTTACATATAATAAAGGTTGTGTATTTGTGGCTCTGTCTGAGGGAAGGCTTGACCACGAGGAGGAACTGAATTAGACTGCTTTTTCCAAAATCACTGCAAGTCTAAAATAATGTTGGAAATAAAGTTGATAATTGCAATATTTTTTTTTTCCTTGAATGTAGTGCTACAGTATATAGTGAAGAAACAGAAATGAAGACTCGTGTAGAAACCTTCCTGCTTGATCTGATTTTGATTCTATTTAAAAATTGATTTTAAGTTAATTGCGGCCTCATAGTAAAGCCTGTAGTTTAGAAGACAAATCATAAAAGCTGTGAAAATGAACCCTAAAATATATATGTTGGAGCATCACCAGCTTTCTGGAGATTGTTGGAGATTTTGCAGACAACCACAGAAGATACAGCGAGATGCAACACAATTAAAGCACGATCAGGGTTAAAGAGTTCTGAACAGATGAGACTAAGAGCCTTTTTTAAGCAAGGCATGTCCTGAGTTTAGCTCCAAGCCTAATCAGACACACCTGAAACAGATAATCAAGGTCTTTCTAGTTACAGACACTTACAGACAGGTGTGTTTGGAGGTCAACGACCTCAGAGCGAATTTGGAAAGGTTAAAAAAAATAATAATATTGGCTACATATAAGTATTCAAGAAAATGCCAATCAGACTCCCTGACTGAACGTTTCATCAGCTGAAGAGATTAAAGGCAGAAACTCAGAAACAAGCAGAAGTTGAAATCGACTGTGATCTGCATCTGAAGAATAGCTTTTAATCTTTTACATCTAAGTTCAATCATCCCAATACTTCAGATCACATTAAATAGCAGGCTGTCCTTTTTATCTGATGAACCGTGTATGTGCTTAAACAGCTAATAAAATATTTGCAATTTTTCTTCATTTCTGCCTCATTACTTCAGGAGGGCTGTGTTCATGTAGAATTCAGACCAATACAAAATACTACGGTAGCTGTGAAAGCAAGAAAAAAAAGCTTTAAATGCATTTTCAACTTTTTTTTTTTTTTATTATTCCATCCAGTCACATTATATGCATCTATAGAACATCCAATTTACATTTTAAGAAATCACTTCAACTCGCCTTAAAAAAATGTGAAGACAAAAACATCCTACATCAGTGATAATGTGAGCCAACCTTACATTTTCAGACTAATATAGCTAAAACTGTATTTTAAAAAGCAAATGTACTTTTATCTACCATTTTACCAATCTGTGAATATTTCTCCATAAGCAGGTAACATTTCAAGCTTGTGTTTTAGAGCTGTGTGTTTTGGCACACAAGCAAAGCACCCTCACGGCATTTCATTGAAAACCTGCTACCATTCCTGGATGTAATGCAGAATATTTACACGTACATGAGTGTTATTCTTCTGGTTTTCTAGTGTTACCAACAGCACGGCATTTCAAGAATCACATTACATTATCTAGAGCTACACACAAAGTATTAGAGCAAACAGGGCCAAGATGAAGCATTCAGATACACAAGACATGAAAAGAAAAACCCAAAAAACAAAAACACACATTTAAAAAAAAGATGTGAAGATGGATGAGAAAAATTCATGAGGAACTGAGCCGTCTTGCTCTATTAGTGTATTAAATTCAGTATGTACATTACCCAGAATAATCAAAGAACATGATATTATGAATTCGACACATTCTTTAAAAGTTAAGACATGGCAATATGTTACAACGTTGTATTTGAAAGAAAAAAAAAAATCTATATACAGCAAGACATCCATCGTTGCAATGCATTTAAGATACATTTCCGAAGACTTTCCCCCCCGAGTGTGTAAATATGTGCAGATAACCAGTTGATTTCAATATACAATTGAAAAGAGGGACCAAAAAAACAACCATATTTAGTGACAAAGCAGTATGTACAGACTGAAGAAGCGCAGAGCAGCCTCTAGAGGATCAGTCACATTCTTAAACACACTGTGCTGATGTTAGGTTTGATCATAATCAAAAATATCTTTTTCTTCATTAAGATAAAGCCATCAAACGCACAAAAAAAATGTAAAAGAAATAAAAATAATTTTTTAAAATGTGCTCATTTCAAGCAGGGCTTTCTTAATGAGCAAATACACTTTGGAAGACTAGGATATGTTAATGCTATTTTACAAAATGAATAAAATAGTCTAATTAGTAGTGGGTAAATGTACAGTAATGTATAATATAAGTTAAGTTCATTTTTGACAAACATCAGCATCAATTATAAGGGAAGAGACGAAAGGAAGCAAAGGAAGTGCTGCTTCTTTAAGGAGTCAAAAACAGACGTCAGGAACGTGAGTGGATGAGGAGCGTGGACAGATTTGAAACTTTTTATCCATTCTTCAGAAGACAAGGAAAGCGGTCGGAGCTAAAGGTATGTGTCACGATGCAAAGCCAAATAATAATAAAAAAAGCACATTGCATAGTATATAAGCTCATTTTAGTGTTTCTGATAGCATGCGTAATGTTTAGTGTGATTAGAGAGTGTGGTCCACGTAACATCGATTACATCACATTCATACCCAGTAGTGCTAAATGACTTCTACAGTACATCTGCTAATGTAAACAAACACAGGAAACGCAGCGGAAGAGTAAGGAGTGATGATGACAAAGACGCTTCTTTTCTTTCTTTAGGGCGTCTGAGATCCGGATCTCTTGAAGCTGCCCAGCAGACTCTGAACGCCCTTCTTCACGCTGGAGCCGACCCTGCGGGCGACCGAGTCAGCGGGCGGCCCGGGGAGACACGAGCTCCCGCTGCTGGGAGGCCGAGCGTCCAGACACTTCTGATAGCGCAGCTGTGACAGACGGCAGACATTCACTGACCGGATCGGACCCAGGGCCCACAAACAAAGACAGACGCTGCTTCCGAGGTGGAGGACGTTTATACGGCGCTCGCATTTCATTCTCGAAGGAAACTTTAGGATCGCCTTGAGGTTTCTATTCTCTTTAATTAGGTTTCTTTCTCCTTTGTATTGTGTAACACAATCTAATAAAATAATTCATTGATAAAAAGGTGTTTAAATTGAATAGAATAGTTAATACTTTTGACTCAAATCTTTTCTTAAAAATTGTTTAAAGACTGAAATGTGAAGTTCTGATTTTTTAAAAATGTCTTTAAAAGGCTGATGTTTAAATCTGATGTTAACAGTGCTATCATTTTATACCACTTAATAAGTCTTTAAGTTGTTCTGTTGGCCGCCACTAATTAACGCAAGTTTGAAAACAAACCCTGTTAGTTGTAAACGGAGTAAAAGGTGTAATCAGTATTTGATTGAGATCAGTGAGGTCTGTACTCACCATACAGGCGGCCTGGACGGCCTCGCTCAGACTCGCTGCGTTCGGGTCACACCAGAACATGTGGCAGATGAAGTCTCCGGGTCCCTCTGCCATTATGAACGCAAACGTGTGCACATCTTTCCCGACTCCCATAAACGCCAGGAAACGCACACGACATTCAGAAAGAACTTCCTCCGTCTGTGACAATGAGACAAGAAACATGAGCGGCGTTACCCAAACAAGATTTTCAGACACGGCTCTACATATAAACACCACAACTAACCTCAGAAGTCAGGATAGTGAGTGTAGCAGACGCCACGTTCACCGTCACAGGGGTCCAATCCTCCTTGTCTTTGCCCGTGAGAGCGGCCTCCAACGCCACGTTAATCACATCCATGCCTTCGAGAGACAGACAGCCACGTAACTTTGAGTTAATCATAACCTGTAGCATGTGTGTGTTTCATATGACACAAAAATGGGGAAAATGTGTGTATAATAGTGTAGCAGTTAATAGACGTCCTACCAACTGGCTTCGTCACCGACACACGACCCAAGTAGCGCACCTGGAAGCGCTGGACCAGCTCATTCTTAGGAGCCGGGAACTCTGAAGGAAGAAGGATCTGAGTCAGTCGTAACACTATAATTATTATTATCCATTAGAGTAGAAACTGAGAGAGAAATATCCCAAGCACACATTAAAACAAACAGTTTCATAAACAGAAGCTAGATTCATGTCAGAAGTTACCCTGGAAAGGGACGTCCTTCAGTCGTGAGGGGTCGGTGTTCAGTCTGCTGGATGACTTCCTCTGGGCCATTATCTAGAAGAACACAGACAAAACAATAAACCAGACATAACGTTCTTGACCTGGCTGATCCAAACTGATCTAAAAGAGGTAATGACTAAAAGAAATGAAGACCGTTGGTAGTTAAACGGTCATTAGTAGTCAATGACTCAATGGTTATGATCAACTGAAACCATCGAAAGGTTTCAAAACATTTAAATAGTTTTAAAAACGAAAAAAGTAATGGCGAGTAAATGATGACAGAACTTGAACCATCCTTTAAACACTCGACTCATTGCTGTTGAGTAAATGTTGAATATTTTGGACACTACAGCACAACGTCTTTGACATTTAATCAAGAACCTGAGATTGTTCTGTCCTCACCTTTGAGCAGATGTCATGCAGGCTGGTGGCGATGTTCTTTGCCGGGGTGTCACACCGAAACACGTGACACTTGAGCACGTGAGTCAACTTGTCTCGGGCCACATATGCAAAGTCCCTGCAGTCAGAGACAAGAGACAAACATGAACATACGCATGCTGTCATATCGCTTCAATTCAGCAACACACTGCATGCAAACGTCTCGTGTGTGAAACCCTGCTTCCCTGAATGAGAAACACAGTATGGCCGATGCTGGGAACATGCGACGACTGAACTTAAAATCATTTAAAAATCACATGATTTTATTGTCAGATAGAGATACTCCTCTCTGACGCCTCTTAAGAATTTGGACTTTATTTCAAATGAAGGAAGCCATTTATAGTACCGCCAACACCACAGCGTTTAGTTCTTAATTCAGGGAACTAAGGATATATATGTAACCAAGTCATTCCCTTTCAACGCTATACACACAGACATCCTTCGACAATACTCCTCAGACCAAAGTATGGCTGCGTGATTAATCAGAATTAAACCGGAATCGCAATTTGGCAAAGTCTGCATTTTTTTCCTAAGCACCGCCTGTCAGTGAAAGCCGGTTCTGTGATCAGTTACGCTCCACAGAAGAAAGATCATGTAAATCCTTATCACTGCAGCTGAATAAACAGAAGATTGAACTGCTTTCATTGCTTCAATGTGACAAACAAAACTAACAACTACGGATGTATATGATTCACGTCTTCTCTGTATTTTCATTATAATAACGTTTATTTAAAATGCTATTCTTTATCACTGTGTAGAATACTATGAAAAAATATCTTGCTGCTCCATGTTTTAGAAATTGCAGTGAAATGTGGTCAGGATTATTGTGAAAAACGCCTACATTATCTACTGGAACACTTCTCTCGTGAATGCGTGCAAGATTACGGTTTAGAAAGATGATGGTATGGTTAATAATTCTTACACAAATGCATTGATTCTGGACACCTTTATTAACCCCAAAAGGGTCTTGTGGAGCACTATTTATAATGGATTTATGATGGAAGATCCTGGAAGATCGACTGGACGTACATCATTACATCCAAGAGATTAATGATTTGAGAGCTTATGAACATGGGCGGAAAACGCCAACATATCCACTCTGTGGAGCGAGGACCTCACTATATACAAGAAAACTACTCCTATAATCCATACTGCTTCATCCACTGGAGATGAATCAGCACGAGCTGCTCATTATGAGGAGTCAGTGAAGCAATGCCTATATTCTATATAGACTTCAGATAGATAGAATTGCTGTGGTTTGCATCAGCGGCCGATGCGGCGATGCTTGCACTAATTCTTGTCTGCAGATATATAAGACAAATATCTCCAAGTAAATTTGACAATCACATTTTTCACTGTCTATATATTGTTATGAGCATAGTAAAGCACTTCTCTAAGCTGATATATTTAAATAATTATTCATTTGTCAAGTTAATACACAATATGGCTTATTACCAAATGACAAACAAGTTAAATATTAAATACGTAGTCTGATGATGACAATTTGACATCTAGCCAGTTAACAGGACTAGCACTATCTTTAACAAGCGTATGGCCATTTTGTCAGAAAACACAAATCTGTGTTTTAGCAGCTTGTAAATGACCTGGACGTGACTGCATATAAAGGACCGCAAGCTCTATATCATACTAACAGTATGTTACACAGAGAGATGTAATACATTACAGTGATGTCATGGACACGCTAATGAACGGCATCTAGTGACACTCTGAATCTGTACACAGATCTTTTCCACACAACAGTAGTTCACAGGCACCACATTGTCAAGATCCAGATGTTTGTTTCAATTAAGTACAGAACTAGGACTAATTTCAGTTTAGAAAATAATAGTAAGCAGAAAGTAACTAGAGGGGAAGTTTTTTCAGTGAATAACTTCTGCTCCTCACACAAAGCCATCAGATGCATCAGAAGAAAGAGAATATAGTGCAAGACACGTTGCTTTTAGAAGCTTAACAGCTGTGGTATCTATCTATGAACTGTTGTTGAAGGTAAAAGTGACAAACATTCTTCCAAAATTATCCTTGTGTTAGACGGGGAAGTCTAATCGGCGCATGGTGTGAAAAATTATTTCATTTTGGGTGCAGTACGTTTGGTAATGTAATAAGTACACAGAAGCCAACAAACAATACAATACAGTAACACACTACCTCTCCCTGGGATCCAAGATGCAGCAGGACAGACAGAACAAAAACACAACATCATCATTTAGCAATGTCTGAAACAATTCAACATAAGCAGCTTCAGAGTGGTGCAGTTGCTACAAAAGCGCTGAAACTCAAGCCGATTTATTTCCAGTAACATTGTGCGTGTGTCAGTGCGTTCACACACTTTATTAATCCAAAGCAGAGCGAGTCTCTTAACCTTTAAGGACCAGACGTACCTGCCATCATCCCGTCCGACTCCCCACACGCGGATGCTGATGATGGGCTGAGAGTGCAGCAGCGTTCCCCCGTGAGGCTCGATCAGGTTCAGAGTCTCATTCTCCAGCACCAGAAGCATCTCCTTCCCCTGCACGAACACAGAGACACACTGAGCGCCCTGAAACCCTACACTTAACGTCACTCCTCGTTCCATCGAATAAACTCATCTTTTGGGCTCCATCAGATCTCAACAAATTAGACAATCCAATGAAACGCTTCATCTGTAAAGGATTTCATTCACAGGATTACCTGCAAACAGACATTACACCTGGCTATGTAATGCATACCGCAAAACATTTGAATTTCCAGAAAAAATTATTTATAATAAACATGCTTATTCATATACAGGACGTTTAGTGTCCCTGGGCTGAGATCTGGAGGCTGTGGGTGTAGTTTATCACGGGTGATTTTTGAGGGTTTATGTCAACGCTTAATGCATTATTTTGTTTTTTTGAGCGTCAGTGAATGTTTTGCAGCTTCTGTGATAGTTGTGCATGAGCCCTTAATTGCCATCTGCGTTAATAAACTGTCATACTGTTCGGCAAGGGGACAAATAGGCAGAAGATGCTGGAAAACCAATGGATTTTTTGTGAATAAGAGACGTGCATCGTGGTTTGTTTTGATAAAGATAGCTATTTCATTTCATAGAAAGTTAAGCAAACAGTAATTCTGTTCTTAATATATGAGTACATAATACAATGAGTAGATTCAAATCATATTCTAGCAATTTCCACACATATGCACAAACCTCGCCCCAGATGCCAGCCGTGTCATCTAGATTGTGTTTCTGGTAGGACAGCTGTCGGATGCAGTTATTAACGGCAACGCTACTCCTGCCAGGAGCCATTTCCTCTTCTGATATCTCCACCCAGCCCAGAGAACGCACTGCAAAGCACTGAACAACAACACGAACATTGAGAAGACATGCTTCTTTAGTAGAGTGTATGCGGTCAGTCACCTGCTCACCTTCGCCCCCTCATTACTGCTGAAATAAGTCTGTTCCTCTTCCTCCTCAGACTGGGAAAAGCTGCACACAACAGGAAGACAACAGGATAAATCTTTCTTTTGCTCAAACAACAGAGCCTGGCACCAACAAGACCAAGATCATGGCCACGATTACTGAGAACTTCAGTTGAATGCAACGAGTAAAAAGCATGCGTCTAATTCATAAATGCAAAATGCACACAAGGCATAACGCAGCATAACGTTCAGCGGCAGGAGTGTGGTTTAACTGATCGTATACCTGAGATTGATGGAGGCATAACGTAGAGTCGCTCCCTCAAACTCCTTCAGACTTTCATCAGAAGCCACGTCCTCCTTCTAAACAATAAATAAGCATTATATGGATTCACACAAACAGAAGGAGATTGTCTCTGGCTCCGTTATGAACCTACCTGCCAGTGGTCTTCTTCAATGAATGTGTCTGGATGAGAATCGCCACTCCATGTGATCTAAACACAAATGTGCTCGTGTTTAAACACATCACCAGACACACAGCTAGGAATATTATTAACAGCACACAGTTTTCTGTACTGTAGGTGTGTGTACCTGTGGCTCATCAGCAGGTGTGACCGCAGGTGATGTGCTGGCTGGTCTGTCCTCCAGGGGCCCAGGTGGCTCCCATTGTGTGGTCCCTGTGGGAATGTGCCAGTAGTAGGTGCCTGATGTGTCCTGCACTCGCATCCACCCGGCGGGCAGGTCCGTGTCCGTTTCAAATGCACTGCCATCCCAGTAGGACTCTACCAAAAATGTAATGAGATATTCTTATACATATCAACATTTTTTTCTAATGATCCACAAGACGCTGGTTGACATGCTTAAGTGTGTTTGATTAGGGTTAGAGAGAAACTGTAAGAGGAAAAAGATTTGAGGATTCCCGTTTCACAGGAACATCAAAAATTTTATTTCTGCACAGACATTTACATTAAGAGATTGTGCGGAGATATCATGTTGCCTTCAATTTCAGGACGCCTCCTTTAATTCTAGAAAACAGAATGATGCATCTGGTGTGTGTGGTTTTGTAGAATTTTTACAGCTCTTAAAATTTATTTTGCTTTGGACCAAATATTGACGTTAAATCCACAAATAAAATGTTATGGTTTCAACTGCATCGTAAAGAATGCAGAGCTTGATTTTATTAATGGTTATTTTCAAAGCGTTCAATGCACTCTGGTTCATAAAGAAATTTAATAATGTGCATTTGTTCTAACAAATAAGGCTTTGCTCAAAACTAAAAGTTTAAAATAATTTGTCTACAATTTCTACACTCTGCGTTGTTTCAAAACACAAGGAAAAATCTGCTCTTAGCCAAAATGGTTTCCAAAATATTGCACGTATAATAATGGCAAAAATGTATTGTAGTGCATCCCTACTCCAATTCTCTTTACCTCTTTAACTGACCTTCATAAAAACAGAATCTAGAGGGAGGTGGAGTTAAACAGGGTCTGGTACCTGGCTCTCCGTCCGGGGTGCTGCTTGCAGTGCTTCCCTGAGACAGCGACATGCAGCTGGAGTCCTCGTCGCTGGGAATAACGCTCTTACTGAACAGCACACAAGCATTTCTGCTGCCACCTTCACCTCCTTTCTTCTGGATCTCAGACGAATCGGCGTTCTCGCCTCCGCTGGGATTTAAGTTTTCCTCTTTCTCTCTCTCTACTTCCTCGTCTCTCGCCTGCTCCTGGTTTTCTTGATTCTTCTCCATCAGAGCGTTAGAAGAGTAAATGAGAAGAGGTTCCTCGGCCGCCCAGCTGTGCAGGTCAGAGCAGAGCGCTTTCAGGGTCTTGTTCTTCTCTTCATGGCGCCGCTGTGAGTTCTGGTTTGGGTTTCTGTCAGTGGACTCGTTCTTGTTTTCCACCAGGTTGAGATTCTGGTCTTGCTGCTGTTGCTCTGCTAGCTTGCATATTTGATTCTGACCTTCCTTCATCCACTTGGCGTTGCTCTCGGAGCCTGGAAGACCGTGTTCATTCTCCTGATTTCTGCTCCATTCATCTTCCTGGTGCCGGAGGGATGCATCCTCATCGTCATCTAGTCCTCCCATAATGCCTCTGAGAAGCTGGAGAGAGTTTGTGCTGCCGTAATTAAGTTGAGTCTTAATAGAGAAAGGATTTGAGCCGCGAGTCTCTGTCAGGCCCAACTTCCTTTCGTGTGATAAGCAGAGGTGGTCAAGGGTCAGTGAAGGCGGGATGTACGTGTTTTCATTGAGTAGATCCGATGGGCTCTTCACAGACATGGCACAGAGCTGTAACGTACATTCACAATTATACTGTGACAGCGTCTCAAATACGACATTTCACACACAAACTCAGACTCACTGGCATGAACATGGAGCGACCTGTGAGATCGTTTTTATCATATTGTTGACTATATTTGTTTGTTGGGCCAGTGTTTTTGTGGCTTTAGGGTGTAAAGACCTTCAAAAAACCTCATATAATTTGCCGGAGTGATATGGACGTGCAATGCGGTCATTACATTCACACCGTTTTTCCCAGAAAATATTTCACACACCTTACAATGTTTGTCTGCCAATCAGATTCAAGCTTTCAACAGCCCGTAAAATGAACTAAACAACATGGGAAAATTGCGTTGATTGGTTTCTTTTTGGTTAATCATCCAGCCATGTTGTGAATAAAATGGTTTATTGAAAAATAAAATAAAACATCCCTTTACTTATTGACCAGCTCTACATGAAGTGAGCTAAACATACAGGAAATGATTCTTAAAAGAATGCAAAGTTGTTTTTGTGACAAACTATTTATGAATGTTTTTTATTTGCAAATCTCATTAAATTTGTGAAATTAATTCATTTTAAAATTAATTGTAGATCTCATTCCGATTCTCTCTTTACATCTATTTGTGGATCACAATATATTTATCTGGAATTACGGAATGCATCTTTCTTCATATTCAAATTCTGTTTGATAGCTTTAGGTAAGAAACAGATGGATACGCAAGTCATCAATTTTCTGTAAAGCTAGATGGTATCTGGACAGTATTACGTAATGTGAAATAACACAATAATATATCCCAAAGTCAGTGTATGTCACTAATAAGTCTGCTTGTGTCTGTATTGAATGAGACGCGCAGCTTCATTTCTTACAGACTCCTGAGGCTCACTTCTCAAGCAAAAACTAGTCAAAAATAAGAGATCTTCATGAAAAGTGGTTGAACTTGAAATGAAGAGTGAAATATTCTAACCACTACTACTAAAACCTAACAATAATTTTACTATAAAAAAAGCAGCCAGGATATTTGTTCACCCATGTTTAAGTTCACACTGTTCTATTCTGAAACATCCTGTTTGACAAAATAAGTGTAACATTTTTCTTATAAAATCAACTTTTTTATTCATTAATTTGACACAGTTTTTATGATAGACGTGTATTTGATCAGAAAAAAGGCATCTTACTCTGTAGAGTTTAAATGTAAAAGGAGAGAATTTAATTCCACATTAATGGCAAATGAGTATCCTGACTGATAACGTATGAAATGAAAAAAAGGTCCATATACATGATATGCCCTATATTATCTGATATCTGAGCTGATTTATCATATAAGACCATTCGATCAAACGGTAATTTAATCCACAGACAGGCCATGAATGCTAGTTACTTCTACTACTGCTAACGTTACAACTAGCTAATGATAATCAAATAAAGATTCACTCGTGTATTTGATTCAAACAGAGGTTTAATCCCATTTTATGCCACTTTATTGAGATCTGACTAATTAAAAGCATTTTTAAAGCTGTCATATTTATTGTATTTTAAATAAAGCTGATGTATTTGACCAAATGGTGATTTAATAAATAAAACAGGCCTTATTCGCTACTCCCGCGTTATTACTATTAATACTGTTATTATTACTATTATATCAATATCACTTACATCCTAACACTGGGGTTAACAGATGACACCAGGACTATAGAAATAGTGATGTCTGTCTCCCTGTTGATGTGTTTATCTGTCGTTCACTCAATCACATTCACACATTCATCGCGCCACATACACCATAAACCCCGAGTCACGCCGCGCGCTGATTATGTGTAATAAAACATTCACTCACCGTTAATAAAATCCTCTCATCGATGTCGATCCGCGTCGTCGATATTTTGGAAATCCTCAGACACCCTCTACAACATCACCGTTACACAGCTAACGCTGCTAAGCTAGCCCACGCAACGTACTACGTCACTGTGACGTAGGTAAAACGCTGCTGCTTATTGGTGGCGAACGTGCAAGACTCCTCCTTTATTTTCTGTCTCGGCCGCATTGATTTAGCGCAGTGTTTCCAAATGTCGGTCCTGGCCTGCTGCGCTCTGTACGTTACTCTTCAGCATCTCTGATCAACATCTTCAGTTAGACAGCAGTGGAGCTAAATAAAGAATCACAGGGTCCCCGTGCATTTAGGATAAGACGTGCATTTGAAAACTGATATAAAGATATAATGGCAATATCATCCGATTAGGTTTGTACACATATTAAACCGCAAAGCAAACATCTATCACACAGTTTATGCAATGCAATGTCAATTATTAACTTGAAACAGGTCTCTCCCTCACTCTCTACTAATGAACCGATGAGTTCAATCAGAGACATACAAAAAAACACTGCTTTAGCTGTGAGTGACGGCTGCCTTGATATTCACTGCTTTTATTACATTTTAATAAATGTCTAAGAGTGTTTAAAAAGTAAGAACTTTATGAAACATGCATGTGTCTCTGATAAACAACCTTGTTTTAATACAAGATATTTTATAGCATATTAATAATTGAACCTGCTCACGTGGATACACTGTGTACAATACGTGTCATAGATTTTACATATTGATTATGGATAACTGTGCTACATATACTCTATTATTAATCCCCATAACAAAGTTTTATTAGAAATGCCATGGTGAAACAGTGAAGCAAACCTATTATTAATTTGTGGGTACACTCTCAAAAAATACACATGCTTAAAAATTCTTCACGGTGATGCCATATGTGATGCCACAAAGAACCATTCAGTAAAAGGTTCTTTAAAGAATTATATTGCCAATATCTACTGCGGACAAGGATCCACTTCATCTATAGCCTTCTATAGTTTGTTTTCACTTTTGAAACAAAATGTTTACGCCCATATCTTTTTCGATTACAATGCAAAAAGAATTTGGCGGTATTTGGCATGCCTGCATGTTTCCTATTTTTCCTTTCCTCGCCTCAAGGTGGCAATAGCAGCTGACGTCTACTCTAACTTTAGCATCTTTCTATTCAACCAATGCAGAAAGTGCTATCAAGTTGGGGTAAATTTTTTCTGACTGATTTTTCTTGTGTCCACCTGGACTTCATTCATGTGTCTTTCATGTGAAGAAGACCTTCACCCTCTAGATGACTACAAAGAGAAGCATTTGTGGTCCTGTATAAAAAAAATAAGTGCTTCACTTTGGGGCAGTCTTGTTGGTGTTTGTTCACCGTGGGCTTCGCTCATTGTCATCGCTACAGCAGCATACCCATTATAAACAATAGAGGGTGCTGTTTTAATCAAAGTATTGGCAATCACTCTTTCTTTTCTGTACTTTAGATTAGTGTGGTTCTGTATTGTACTCCAGTAATTTCAACAATCCAAAAATAGCATAATTGTTGCATTTGCATGAAATGCTTAAATGTGTGAAAAGTCCACCCATGCCCAATAATGCTGATGATTTCCAAAGGTATTAACGCTGCAATCAACGTTTAATGGGCTATCAAAAATGCATATGTGCCAACGACCTCCCCAAACGCAAAGGTGTGTGGACCGCCTTTATAATGGGTGCTGCAAACCTCGCTGCTCAGACAAGCTCGTTCTACAAGCAGGCAGCATTCTCCTGGTGCCTCTGCCTACACGTGACCTCCAGAAATGTTTAGGAGTTTCAGTCCTCAAAAGGGACAAGATTTTCAACTGCTCCTATAGTCACCATCAGTACCCTCACAATGGCACTGACTTGTCTGTTGTATTGGGTAAGTGCTTTTTGTTGGGGTAGTTTCAAGTGACCAGTGCTTCAGGAGATGATTGCCAAGCTGAGTTCTACACGCAACAATCATTTAATCAGAGCATTCGACACACTAAGATTACTTCAAATGGGAGCATTGATTTGTCCTATGTTCATAAGTGCTTCTCTTTGGGGTAGTTTTAATGAGGAAATGTACTGCGGGCAAGGATCCACTTCTTCTATAGCCTGTTTGTTTTCACTTTTGAAACAAAATGTTTTCACCCATTTCTTTTTCGCTTACAGTGCAAAAAGTATTTGGCGATATTTGTCCACTATTTGGCATGCCTGCATGTTTCCTATTTTTCCTTTACTCGCCTCAAGGCTTAAATAGCAGCTGATGTCTACTCTAACTTTAGCATCTTTCTATTCAACCAATGCAGAAAGTGCTATCAAGTTGGGGTAAATGTTTCCTGATTGATTTCCTTATGTCCACCTGGGCGTCATTTACGTGTGGTTCATGTGAAGAAGACCCTCAAGATGACTACAAAGAGAAGCATTTGTGGTCCCGTGTAAGATAAGTGCTTCTCTTTGGGGCAGTCTTGTTGGTGTTTGTTCATCACAGGGTTCTGCAGTTGCCATCGCTACAGTAGAACGCCCAGTGTAACTTTCAGAATGGACACAGTTTTCAACGGTTACTATTGTCACCATCGGTACCCTAACATTGGCACTGACTTGTCTGTTGTTTTTGGTAAGTGCTATTTGTTGGGGTAGTTTCAAGTGACCAGTGCTTCAGGGCATAATCGCCACGCTGAGTTCCACAGAAAGAGGTCGCTTAATCCTAGCCTTCAACACATCTCTTCAGATGGGACTATTGATTGACCCGATGTTCAGAAGGGCTTTTTGGAATAAATTACCACTATATGGCATGTTCGACTTTAGCCAGTTTTTCATGGGCTTCCCGAAAAGAAGCTGACATCTACTCTAACTTTAGCATCTTTCTATTCAACCAATGCAGAAAGTGCTATCAAGTTGGGGTAAATGTTTGTTGACTGATTTCCTTGTGTCCACCTGGATTTCATTCACGTGTGTTTCATATGAAGAAGACCCTCTAGATGACTACAAAGAGAAGCATTTGTGGTCCTGTATAAAAAAAATAAGTGCTTCACTTTGGGGCAGTCTTGTTGGTGTTTGTTCATCGTGGGCTTCGCTCATTGTCATCGTTACAGCAGCATACCCATTATAAACAATAGAGGGTGCTGTTTTAATCAAAGAATTGGTCTATCACTCTTTCTTTTCTGTACTTTAGATTAGTGTGGTTGTGTGTTGTACTCCAGTAATTTCAACAATCCAAAAATAGCATAATTGTTGCATTTGCATGAAATGCTTAAATGTGTGAAAAGTCCACCCATGCCCAATAATGCTGATGATTTGCTGAAGGTATTAACGCTGCAATCAGCGTTTAATGGGCTATCAAAAATGCATACGTGCCAACGGCCTCCCCAAACGCAAAGGTGTGTGGACCGCCTTTATAATGGGTGCTGCAAACCTCACTGCTCAGACAAGCTCGTTCTACAAGCAGGCAGCACTCTCCTGATGCCTCTGCCTACACATGACCTCCAGAAATGTTTAGGAGTTTCAGTCGTCAAAAGGGACACGATTTTCAACTGCTCCTACAGTCACCATCAGTACCCTCACAATGGCACTGACTTGTCTGTTGTATTGGGTAAGTGCTTTTTGTTGGGGTAGTTTCAAGTGACCAGTGCTTCAGGAGATGATTGCCAAGCTGAGTTCTACACGCAACAATCATTTAATCAGAGCATTCGACACACTAAGATTACTTCAAATGGGAGCATTGATTTGTCCTATGTTCATAAGTGCTTCTCTTTGGGGTAGTTTTAATGAGGAAATGTACTGCGGGCAAGGATCCACTTCTTCTATTACTTGTTTGTTTTTACTTTTGAAACAAAATGTTTTCACCCATATCCTTCTCGCTTACAGTGCAAAAAGGATTTGGCGATATTTGTCCACTAATTGGCATGCTTGCATGTTTCCTAGTTTTCCTTAACTCGCTTCAAGGCGGAAATAGCAGCTGATGTCTACTCTAACTTTAGCATCTTTCTATTCAATCAATGCAGAAAGTGCTATCAAGTTGGGGTAAATGTTTCCTGATTGATTTCCTTATGTCCACCTGTGCGTCATTTACGTGTGGTTCATGTGAAGAAGACCCTCAAGATCACTACAAAGAGAAGCATTTGTGGTCCCGTGTAAGAATAAGTGCTTCTCTTTGGGGCAGTCTTGTTTGTGTTTGTTCATCACAGGGTTCTGCAGTTGCCATTGATACAGTAGAATGCCCATTGTAAATTTCAGAATGGACACAGTTTTCAACGGTTACTATTGTCACCATCGGTACCCTCACATTGGCACTGACTTGTCTGTTGTTTTTGGTAAGTGCTATTTGTTGGGGTAGTTTCAAGTGACCAGTGCTTCAGGGCGTAATCGCCACACTGAGTTCCACAGAAAGAGGTCGCTTAAACCTAGCCTTCAACACATCTCTTCAGATGGGACTATTGATTGACCCGATGTTCAGAAGGGCTTTTTGGAATAAATTACCACTATATGGCATGTTCGACTTTAGCCAGTTTTTCATGGGCTTCCCGAAAAGAAGCTGACGTCTACTCTAACTTTAGCATCTTTCTATTCAACCAATGCAGAAAGTGCTATCAAGTTGGGGTTCATAAGTGCTTCTCTTTGGGGTAGTTTTAATGAGGAAATGTACTGTGAGCAAGGATCCATTCTTCTATTATTTGTTTGTTTTTACTTTTGAAACAAAATGTTTTCACCCATATCCTTCACAGTGCAAAAAGGATTTGGTGATATTTGTCCACTATTTGGCATGCTTGCACGTTTCCTGTGTTTCTTTTCAGGCGGCAAAGCAGCTGACGTCTACTCTAACTTTAGCATCTTTCTATTCAACCAATGCAGGAAGTGCTATCAAGTTTGGGTAAATGTTTGATGACTGAACTACCTGTGTGCACCTTGACTTGATTCAGTTTTGTTTCGTTTGAAGAAGACCCTCAAGATGACTACAAAGAGAAGCATTTGTGATTCTGTGTAAAAAATTGTGCTGCTTTTGGGGCAGTCTTGTTGGTGTTTGTTCATCGTGGGCTTCGCTCATTGCCATCGCTGCAGCTGCATACCCATTGTAAACACAAGAGGGTGCCGTTTTAACCAAAGTATTGGCAATCACTCTTTTTTTTTTCTGTACTTTAGATTAGTGTGGTTCTGTATTGTAATCCAGTAATTTCAACAATCTTGAAAATAGCATAATTGTTGCATTTGCATGAAATGCTTAAATGTGTGAAAAGTCCACCCATGCCCAATAATGCTGATGATTTCCAAAGGTATTAACGCTGCAATCAACGTTTAATGGGCTATCAAAAATGCATATGTGCCAACGGCCTCCCCAAACGCAAAGGTGTGTGGACCGCCTTTATAATGGGTGCTGCAAACCTCACTGCTCAGACAAGCTCGTTCTACAAGCAGGCAGCACTCTCCTGGTGCCTCTGCCTACACATGACCTCCAGAAATGTTTAGGAGTTTCAGTCGTCAAAAGGGACACGATTTTCAACTGCTCCTACAGTCACCATCAGTACCCTCACAATGGCACTGACTTGTCTGTTGTATTGGGTAAGTGCTTTTTGTTGGGGTAGTTTCAAGTGACCAGTGCTTCAGGAGATGATTGCCAAGCTGAGTTCTACACGCAACAATCATTTAATCAGAGCATTCGACACACTAAGATTACTTCAAATGGGAGCATTGATTTGTCCTATGTTCATAAGTGCTTCTCTTTGGGGTAGTTTAATGAGGAAATGTACTGCGGGCAAGGATCCACTTCTTCTATAGCCTGTTTGTTTTCACTTTTGAAACAAAATGTTTTCACCCATATCTTTTTCGCTTACAGTGCAAAAAGTATTTGGCGATATTTGTCCACTATTTGGCATGCCTGCATGTTTCCTATTTTTCCTTTACTCGCCTCAAGGCGGAAATAGCAGCTGATGTCTACTCTAACTTTAGCATCTTTCTATTCAACCAATGCAGAAAGTGCTATGAAGTTGGGGTAAATGTTTTCTGATTGATTTCCTTATGTCCACCTGGGCGTCATTTACGTGTGGTTCATGTGAAGAAGACCCTCAAGATCACTACAAAGAGAAGCATTTGTGGTCCCATGTAAGAATAAGTGCTTCTCTTTGGGGCAGTCTTGTTGGTGTTTGTTCATCACAGGGTTCTCCAGTTGCCATCGCTACAGTAGAATGCACAGGGTAACTTTCAGAATGGACACAGTTATCAACGGTTACTATTGTCACTATCGGTACCCTCACAATGGCACTGACTTGTCTGTTGTTTTTGGTAAGTGCTATTTGTTGGGGTAGTTTCAAGTGACCAGTGCTCCAGGGCATAATCGCCACGCTGAGTTCCACAGAAAGAGGTCGCTTAATCCTAGCCTTCAACACATCTCTTCAGATGGGACTTTTGATTGACCCTTTGTTCAGAAGGGCTTTTTGGAATAAATTACCACTATATGGCATGTTCGCCTTTAGCCAGTTTTTCATGGGCTTCCCGAAAAGAAGCTGACGTCTACTCTAACTTTAGCATCTTTCTATTCAACCAATGCAGAAAGTGCTATCAAGTTGGGGTAAATGTTTGCTGACTGATTTCCTTGTGTCCACCTGGATTTCATTCACGTGTGTTTCATATGAAGAAGACCCTCTAGATGACTACAAAGAGAAGCATTTGTGGTCCTGTATAAAAAAAATAAGTGCTTAACTTTAGGGCAGTCTTGTTGGTGTTTGTTCACCGTGGGCTTCGCTCATTGTCATCGCTACAGCAGCATACCCATTGTAAACAATAGAGGGTGCTGTTTTAATCAAACTATTGGTCTATCACCCTTTCTTTTCTGTACTTTAGATTAGTGTGGTTTTTTGTTGTACTCCAGTAATTTCAACAATCCGAAAATAGCATAATTGTTGCATTTGCATGAAATGCTTAAATGTGTGAAAAGTCCACCCATGCCCAATAATGCTGATGATTTCCAAAGGTATTAACACTGCAATCACCGTTTAATGGGCTATCAAAAATGCATATGTGCCAACGACCTCCCAAAACGCAAAGGTGTGTGGACCGCCTTTATAATGGGTGCTGCAAACCTCACTGCTCAGACAAGCTCGTTCTACAAGCAGGCAGCACTCTCCTGGTGCCTCTGCCTACACATGACCTCCAGAAATGTTTAGGAGTTTCAGTCGTCAAAAGGGACAAGATTTTCAACTGCTCCTATAGTCACCATCAGTACCCTCACAATGGCACTGACTTGTCTGTTGTATTGGGTAAGTGCTTTTTGTTGGGGTAGTTTCAAGTGACCAGTGCTTCAGGAGATGATTACCAAGCTGAGTTCTACACGCAACAATCATTTAATCAGAGCATTCGACACACTAAGATTACTTCAAATGGGAGCATTGATTTGTCCTATGTTCATAAGTGCTTCTCTTTGGGGTAGTTTTAATGAGGAAATGTACTGTGAGCAAGGATCCATTCTTCTATTATTTGTTTGTTTTTACTTTTGAAACAAAATGTTTTCACCCATATCCTTCTCGCTTACAGTGCAAAAAGGATTTGGTGATATTTGTCCACTATTTGGCATGCTTGCACGTTTCCTGTGTTTCCTTTGCTCGCCCCCAAGGCGGCAAAAGCAGCTGACGTCTACTCTAACTTTAGCATCTTTCTATTCAACCAATGCAGAAAGTGCTATCAAGTTGGGGTAAATGTTTTCTGATTGATTTCCTTATGTCCACCTGGGCGTCATTTACGTGTGGTTCATGTGAAGAAGACCCTCAAGATGACTACAAAGAGAAGCATTTGTGGTCCCGTGTAAGAATAAGTGCTTCTCTTTGGGGCAGTCTTGTTTGTGTTTGTTCATCACAGGGTTCTGCAGTTGCCATCGCTACAGTAGAATGCCCAGTGTAACTTTCAGAATGGACACAGTTTTCAACGGTTACTATTGTCACCATCGGTACCCTCACATTGGCACTGACTTGTCTGTTGTTTTTGGTAAGTGCTATTTGTTGGGGTAGTTTCAAGTGACCAGTGCTTCAGGGCGTAATCGCCACGCTGAGTTCCACAGAAAGAGGTCGCTTAATCCTAGACTTCAACACATCTCTTCAGATGGGACTATTGATTGACCCGATGTTCAGAAGGGCTTTTTGGAATAAATTACCACTATATGGCATGTTCGACTTTAGCCAGTTTTTCATGGGCTTCCCGAAAAGAAGCTGACGTCTACTCCAACTTTAGCATCTTTCTATTCAACCAATGCAGAAAGTGCTATCAAGTTGGGGTAAATGTTTGTTGACTGATTTCCTTGTGTCCACCTGGATTTTACGTTTCCTGTGTTTCATATGAAGAAGACCCTCTAGATGACTACAAAGAGAAGCATTTGTGGTCCTGTGCACCTGGACTTATATAAAAACCCTCAAGTGACTTCACTTTAGGGCAGTCTTGTTGGTGTTTGTTCATCGTGGGCTTCGCTCATTGTCATCGCTACAGCTGCATACCCATTGTAAACACAAGAGGGTGCCGTTTTAACCAAAGTATTGGCAATCACTCTTTCTTTTCTGTACTTTAGATTAGTGTGGTTGTGTGTTGTAATCCAGTAATTTCAACAATCTCGAAAATAGCATAATTGTTGCATTTGCATGAAATGCTTAAATGTGTGAAAAGTCCACCCATGCCCAATAATGCTGATGATTTCCAAAGGTATTAACGCTGCAATCAACGTTTAATGGGCTATCAAAAATGCATATGTGCCAACGACCTCCCCAAACGCAAAGGTGTGTGGACCGCCTTTATAATGGGTGCTGCAAACCTCGCTGCTCAGACAAGCTCGTTCTACAAGCAGGCAGCACTCTCCTGATGCCTCTGCCTACACATGACCTCCAGAAATGTTTAGGAGATTCAGTCGTCAAAAGGGACAAGATTTTCAACTGCTCCTAGAGTCACCATCAGTACCCTCACAATGGCACTGACTTGTCTGTTGTATTGGGTAAGTGCTTTTTGTTGGGGTAGTTTCAAGTGACCAGTGCTTCAGGAGATGATTGCCAAGCTGAGTTCTACACGCAACAATCATTTAATCAGAGCATTCGACACACTAAGATTACTTCAAATGGGAGCATTGATTTGTCCTATGTTCATAAGTGCTTCTCTTTGGGGTAGTTTTAATGAGGAAATGTACTGCGGGCAAGGATCCACTTCTTCTATTACTTGTTTGTTTTTACTTTTGAAACAAAATGTTTTCACCCATATCCTTCTCGCTTACAGTGCAAAAAGGATTTGGCGATATTTGTCCACTAATTGGCATGCTTGCATGTTTCCTATTTTTCCTTAACTCGCTTCAAGGCGGAAATAGCAGCTGATGTCTACTCTAACTTTAGCATCTTTCTATTCAACCAATGCAGAAAGTGCTATCAAGTTGGGGTAAATGTTTTCTGATTGATTTCCTTATGTCCACCTGGGCGTCATTTACGTGTGGTTCATGTGAAGAAGACCCTCAAGGTGACTACAAAGAGAAGCATTTGTGGTCCCATGTAAGAATAAGTGCTTCTCTTTGGGGCAGTCTTGTTGGTGTTTGTTCATCACAGGGTTCTCCAGTTGCCATCGCTACAGTAGAATGCCCAGTGTAACTTTCAGAATGGACACAGTTTTCAATGGTTACTATTGTCACCATCGGTACCCTAACATTGGCACTGACTTGTCTGTTGTTTTTGGTAAGTGCTATTTGTTGGGGTAGTTTCAAGTGACCAGTGCTTCAGGGAATAATCGCCACGCTGAGTTCCACAGAAAGAGGTCGCTTAATCCTAGCCTTCAACACATCTCTTCAGATGGGACTATTGATTGACCCGATGTTCAGAAGGGCTTTTTGGAATAAATTACCACTATATGGCATGTTCTGCTTTAGCCTAGTTTTCATGGGCTTCCCGAAAAGAAGCTGACATCTACTCTAACTTTAGCATCTTTCTATTCAACCAATGCAGAAAGTGCTATCAAGTTGGGGTAAATGTTTGCTGACTGATTTCCTTGTGTCCACCTGGATTTCATTCACGTGTGTTTCATATGAAGAAGACCCTCTAGATGACTACAAAGAGAAGCATTTGTGGTCCTGTATAAAAAAAATAAGTGCTTCACTTTGGGGCAGTCTTGTTGGTGTTTGTTCATCGTGGGCTTCGCTCATTGTCATCGCTACAGCAGCATACCCATTGTAAACAATAGAGGGTGCTGTTTTAATCAAAGTATTGGTCTATCACCCTTTCTTTTCTGTACTTTAGATTAGTGTGGTTTTTTGTTGTACTCCAGTAATTTCAACAATCCGAAAATAGCATAATTGTTGCATTTGCATGAAATGCTTAAATGTGTGAAAAGTCCACCCATGCCCAATAATGCTGATGATTTCCAAAGGTATTAACGCTGCAATCAACGTTTAATGGGCTATCAAAAATGCATATGTGCCAACGACCTCCCAAAACGCAAAGGTGTGTGGACCGCCTTTATAATGGGTGCTGCAAACCTCACTGCTCAGACAAGCTCGTTCTACAAGCAGGCAGCACTCTCCTGGTGCCTCTGCCTACACATGACCTCCAGAAATGTTTAGGAGTTTCAGTCGTCAAAAGGGACAAGATTTTCAACTGCTCCTATAGTCACCATCAGTACCCTCACAATGGCACTGACTTGTCTGTTGTATTGGGTAAGTGCTTTTTGTTGGGGTAGTTTCAAGTGACCAGTGCTTCAGGAGATGATTACCAAGCTGAGTTCTACACGCAACAATCATTTAATCAGAGCATTCGACACACTAAGATTACTTCAAATGGGAGCATTGATTTGTCCTATGTTCATAAGTGCTTCTCTTTGGGGTAGTTTTAATGAGGAAATGTACTGTGAGCAAGGATCCACTTCTTCTATTATTTGTTTGTTTTTACTTTTGAAACAAAATGTTTTCACCCATATCCTTTTCGCTTACAGTGCAAAAAGTATTTGGTGATATTTGTCCACTATTTGGCATGCTTGCATGTTTCCTATTTTCCTTTGCTCGCCTCAAGGCTTAAAAAGCAGCTGATGTCTACTCTAACTCTAGCATCTTTCTATTCAATCAAAGCAGAAAGTGCTATCAAGTTGGGGTAAATGTTTGCTGATTGATACCTTATGTCCACCTGGACTTCATTTACGTGTGGTTCATTTGAAGAAGACCCTCAAGATGACTACAAAGAGAAGCATTTGTGGTTCTGTGTAAGAATAAGTGCTCTCTTTGGGGCAGTCTTGTTGGTGTTTGTTCATCACAGGGTTCTGCTCATTGCCATCGCTACAGTAGAACGCCCAGTGTAACTTTCAGAATGGACACAGTTTTCAACGGTTACTATTGTCACCATCGGTACCCTAACATTGGCACTGACTTGTCTGTTTTTTGGTAAGTGCTATTTGTTGGGGTAGTTTCAAGTGACCAGTGCTTCAGGGCATAATCGCCACGCTGAGTTCCACAGAAAGAGGTCGCTTAAAATAGCCTTCAACAAATCTCTTCAGATGGGACTATTGATTGACCCGATGTTCAGAAGGGATTTTTGGAATAAATTACCACTATATGGCATGTTCGACTTTAGCCAGTTTTTCATGGGCTTCCCGAAAAGAAGCTGACATCTACTCTAACTTTAGCATCTTTCTATTCAACCAATGCAGAAAGTGCTATCAAGTTGGGGTAAATGTTTGTTGACTGATTTCCTTGTGTCCACCTGGATTTCATTCACGTGTGTTTCATATGAAGAAGACCCTCTAGATGACTACAAAGAGAAGCATTTGTGGTCCTGTATAAAAAAAATAAGTGCTTCACTTTGGGGCAGTCTTGTTGGTGTTTGTTCATCGTGGGCTTCGGCTCATTGTCATCGTTATTACAGCGGCATACCCATTATAAACAATAGAGGGTGCTGTTTTAATCAAAGAATTGGTCTATCACTCTTTCTTTTCTGTACTTTAGATTAGTGTGGTTGTGTGTTGTACTCCAGTAATTTCAACAATCCAAAAATAGCATAATTGTTGCATTTGCATGAAATGCTTAAATGTGTGAAAAGTCCACCCATGCCCAATAATGCTGATGATTTGCTGAAGGTATTAACGCTGCAATCAGCGTTTAATGGGCTATCAAAAATGCATATAAAGCAACGCCTCCCCCCAAACGCAAAGTGTGTGGACCGCTTTATAATGGGTGCTGCAAACCTCACTGCTCAGACAAGCTGATTCTACAAGCAGGCAGCACTCTCCTGGTGCCTCTGCCTACACATGACCTCCAGAAATGTTTAGGAGTTTCAGTCGTCAAAGGGACACGATTTTCAACTGCTCCTACAGTCACCATCAGTACCCTCACAATGGCACTGACTTGTCTGTTGTATTGCAAGTGCTTTTGTTGGGGTAGTTTCAAGTGACCAGTGCTTCAGGAGATGATTGCCAAGCTGAGTTCTACACGCAACAATCATTTAATCAGAGCATTCGACACACTAAGATTACTTCAAATGGGAGCATTGATTTGTCCTATGTTCATAAGTGCTTCAAGTTGGGGTAGTTTTAATGACTGAACTGTACTGTGGCACCTGGGATCCACTTCTTCTATTACTTGTTTGAAGAAGACCTTTTGAAACAAAAGAGAAGTTTTTCATTCATATAAAAAATAAAGCGCTAAACACAGTGCAAAAAGGATTTGGTGATTTTGTCCACTAATTGGCATCATTTGCATGTTGCAGCTATTTTTCCTTAACTCACTTCAAGGCGGAAATAGCAGCTGATGTCTACTGGCAATCACTCTTTAGCATCTTTGTACTTCAATCAATGCAGAAAGTTCTGTCAAGTTGTAGTAAATGTAATTTTGATTTCCCTTATGTCCACCTGTGCGCCATTTACGTGTGGTGCATGAAATGCTTAAATGATGAAAAGTCCACCCATGAAATATTTGTGATGATTTCCAAAATAAGTGCTTCTCTTTGCTGCAATCAACGTTTGTGTTTGTTCATCACAGGGTCATATGTGCAACGATTGATACAGTAGAATGCCCAAAGTAAATGTGTGGACACGCCTTTATAATGGGTGCTGCAAACCTCGCTGCTCATCGGTCGTTCTACAAGCAGGCAGCACTCTCCTGTTGCCTCTGCCTACACATGACCTCCAGAAATGCTTTTAGGACACTCAGTCCACAGAAAGGGACAAGATTTTCAACCTCCTATAGTCACCATCAGTACCTTCACAATGGCACTGACTTGACCTGATGTTCAGTAAGTGCTTTTTGTTGGGGTAGTTTCAAGTGACCAGTGCTTCAGGAGATGATTTCAAGCTGAGTTCTAAAAGAACAATGACATTTACTCTAACTTTAGACATCTTAAGATTCAACAAATGGCAGAAATTGATTTGTCCTATGTTCATAAGTGCTTCTCTTTGGGGTAGTTTTAATGAGGAAATGTACTGTGAGCAAGGATCCATTCTTCTATTATTTGTTTGTTTTTACTTTTGAAACAAAATGTTTTCACCCATATCCTTCTCGCTTACAGTGCAAAAAGGATTTGGTGATATTTGTCCACTATTTGGCATGCTTGCACGTTCCTGTGTTTTCTTTGCTCGCCCTTCAAGGCGGCAAAAGCAGCTGACGTTCATCTACTCTAACTTTAGCATCTTTCTATTCAACCAATGCAGAAAGTGCTATCAAGTTGGGTAAATGTTTGCTGACTGAACTACCTGTGTGCACCTGGACTTGATTCAGTTTTGTTTCGTTTGAAGAAGACCTCAAGATGACTACAAAGAGAAGCATTTGTGATTCTGTGTAAAAATAAGTGCTGCTCTTTGGGGCAGTCTTGTTGGTGTTTGTTCATCGTGGGCTTCGCTCATTGCCATCGCTGCAGCTGCATACCCATTGTAAACACAAGAGGGTGCCGTTTTAACCAAAGTATTGGCAATCACTCTTTCTTTTCTGTACTTTAGATTAGTGTGGTTCTGTATTGTAATCCAGTAATTTCAACAATCTCGAAAATAGCATAATTGTTGCGTTTGCATGAAATGCTTAAATGTGTGAAAAGTCCACCCATGCCCAATAATGCTGATGATTTCCAAAGGTATTAACGCTGCAATCAACGTTTAATGGGCTATCAAAAATGCATATGTGCCAACGACCTCCCAAACGCAAAGGTGTGTGGACCGCCTTTATAATGGGTGCTGCAAACCTCGCTGCTCAGACAAGCTCGTTCTACAAGCAGGCAGCACTCTCCTGATGCCTCTGCCTACACATGACCTCCAGAAATGTTTAGGAGTTTCAGTCGTCAAAAGGGACAAGATTTTCAACTGCTCCTATAGTCACCATCAGTACCCTCACAATGGCACTGACTTGTCTGTTGTATTGGGTAAGTGCTTTTTGTTGGGGTAGTTTCAAGTGACCAGTGCTTCAGGAGATGATTGCCAAGCTGAGTTCTACACGCAACAATCATTTAATCAGAGCATTCGACACACTAAGATTACTTCAAATGGGAGCATTGATTTGTCCTATGTTCATAAGTGCTTCTCTTTGGGGTAGTTTTAATGAGGAAATGTACTGCGGGCAAGGATCCACTTCTTCTATTACTTGTTTGTTTTTACTTTTGAAACAAAATGTTTTCACCCATATCCTTCTCGCTTACAGTGCAAAAAGGATTTGGCGATATTTGTCCACTAATTGGCATGCTTGCATGTTTCCTATTTTTCCTTAACTCGCTTCAAGGCGGAAATAGCAGCTGATGTCTACTCTAACTTTAGCATCTTTCTATTCAACCAATGCAGAAAGTGCTATCAAGTTGGGGTAAATGTTTCTGACTGAACTACCTGTGTGCACCTGGACTTGATTCAGTTTTGTTTCATTGAAGAAGACCTCAAGATGACTACAAAGAGAAGCATTTGTGATTCTGTGTAAAAAAATAAGTGCTGCTCTTTGGGGCAGTCTTGTTGGTGTTTGTTCATCGTGGGCTTCGCTCATTGCCATCGCTGCAGTAGCATGCCCATTGTAAACACAAGAGGGTTCGTTTTAACCAAAGTATTGGCAATCACTCTTTCTTTTCTGTACTTTAGATTAGTGTGGTTCATTTATTGTAATCCAGTAATTTCAACAATCTCGAAAATAGCATAATTGTTTGCATTTGCATGAATGCTTAAATGTGTGAAAAGTCCACCCATGCCCAATAATGCTGATGATTTTCGTATTAACGCTGCAATCAACGTTTAATGGGCTATCAAAAATGCATATGTGCCAACGACCTCCCTTCGCAAAGGTGTGTGGACCGCCTTTATAATGGGTGCTGCAAACCTCGCTGCTCAGACAAGCTCGTTCTACAAGCAGGCAGCACTCTCCTGATGCCTCTGCCTACACATGACCTCCAGAAATGTTTAGGAGTTTCAGTCGTCAAAAGGGACAAGATTTTCAACTGCTCCTATAGTCACCATCAGTACCCTCACAATGGCACTGACTTGTCTGTTGTATTGGGTAAGTGCTTTTGTTGGGGTAGTTTCAAGTGACCAGTGCTTCAGGAGATGATTACCAAGCTGAGTTCTACACGCAACAATCATTTAATCAGAGCATCGACACACTAAGATTACTTCAAATGGGAGCATTGATTTGTCCTATGTTCATAAGTGCTTCTCTTGGATTGGGGTAGTTTTAATGATGAAATGTACTGTGAGCAAGGATCCATTTCTTCTATTATTTGTTTGTTTTTACTTTTGAAACAAAATTTTTTCACCCATATCCTTCTCGCTTACAGTGCAAAAAGGATTTGGTGATATTTGTCCACTATTTGGCATGCTTGCACGTTTCCTGTGTTTCCTTAACTCGCCCCAAGGCGGCAAAAGCAGCTGACGTCTACTCTAACTTTAGCATCTTTCTATTCAACCAATGCAGAAAGTGCTATCAAGTTGGGGTAAATGTTTGCTGACTGAACTACCTGTGTGCACCTGGACTTGATTCAGTTTTGTTTCGTTTGAAGAAGACCCTCAAGATGACTACAAAGAGAAGCATTTGTGATTCTGTGTAAAAAAATAAGTGCTGCTCTTTGGGGCAGTCTTGTTGGTGTTTGTTCATCGTGGGCTTCGCTCATTGCCATCGCTGCAGCTGCATACCCATTGTAAACACAAGAGGGTGCCGTTTTAACCAAAGTATTGGCAATCACTCTTTCTTTTCTGTACTTTAGATTAGTGTGGTTCTGTATTGTAATCCAGTAATTTCAACAATCTCGAAAATAGCATAATTGTTGCGTTTGCATGAAATGCTTAAATGTGTGAAAAGTCCACCCATGCCCAATAATGCTGATGATTTCCAAAGGTATTAACGCTGCAATCAACGTTTAATGGGCTATCAAAATGCATATGTGCCAACGACCTCCCCAAACGCAAAGGTGTGTGGACCGCCTTTATAATGGTGCTGCAAACCTCGCTGCTCAGACAAGCTCGTTCTACAAGCAGGCAGCACTCTCCTGATGCCTCTGCCTACACATGACCTCCAGAAATGTTTAGGAGTTTCAGTCGCCAAAAGGGACAAGATTTTCAACTGCTCCTATAGTCACCATCAGTACCCTCACAATGGCACTGACTTGTCTGTTGTATTGGGTAAGTGCTTTTGTTGGGGTAGTTTCAAGTGACCAGTGCTTCAGGAGATGATTACCAAGCTGAGTTCTACACGCAACAATCATTTAATCAGAGCATTCGACACACTAAGATTACTTCAAATGGGAGCATTGATTTGTCCTATGTTCATAAGTGCTTCTCTTTGGGGTAGTTTTAATGATGAAATGTACTGTGAGCAAGGATCCATTTCTTCTATTATTTGTTTGTTTTTACTTTTGAAACAAAATGTTTTCACCCATATCCTTCTCGCCACAGTGCAAAAAGGATTTGGTGATATTTGTCCACTATTTGGCATGCTTGCTCGTTTCCTGTTTTTCCTTAACTCGCCCTCAAGGCGGAAAAAGCAGCTGACGTCTACTCTAACTTTAGCATCTTTCTATTCAACCAATGCAGAAAGTGCTATCAAGTTGGGGTAAATGTTTGCTGACTGAACTACCTGTGTGCACCTGGACTTGATTCAGTTTTGTTTCATTTGAAGAAGACCCTCAAGATGACTACAAAGAGAAGCATTTGTGATTCTGTGTAAAAATAAGGCTGCTCTTTGGGGCAGTCTTGTTGGTGTTTGTTCATCGTGGGCTTCGCTCATTGCCATCGCTGCAGCTGCATACCCATTGTAAACACAAGAGGGTGCCGTTTTAACCAAAGTATTGGCAATCACTCTTTCTTTTCTGTACTTTAGATTAGTGTGGTTCTGTATTGTAATCCAGTAATTTCAACAATCTCAGAAAATAGCATAATTGTTGCGTTTGCATGAAATGCTTAAATGTGTGAAAAGTCCACCCATGCCCAATAATGCTGATGATTTCCAAAGGTATTAACGCTGCAATCAACGCTTAATGGGCTATCAAAATGCATATGTGCCAACGACCTCCCCAAACGCAAAGGTGTGTGGACCGCCTTTATAATGGTGCTGCAAACCTCGCTGCTCAGACAAGCTCGTTCTACAAGCAGGCAGCACTCTCCTGATGCCTCTGCCTACACATGACCTCCAGAAATGTTTAGGAGTTTCAGTCGTCAAAAGGGACAAGATTTTCAACTGCTCCTATAGTCACCATCAGTACCTCACAATGGCACTGACTTGTCTGTTGTATTGGGTAAGTGCTTTTGTTGGGGTAGTTTCAAGTGACCAGTGCTTCAGGAGATGATTACCAAGCTGAGTTCTACACGCAACAATCATTTAATCAGAGCATTCGACACACTAAGATTACTTCAAATGGGAGCATTGATTTGTCCTATGTTCATAAGTGCTTCTCTGGGGGGTAGTTTTAATGATGAAATGTACTGTGAGCAAGGATCCATTTCTTCTATTATTTGTTTGTTGTTACTTTTGAAACAAAATGTTTTCACCCATATCCTTCTCGCTTACAGTGCAAAAAGGATTTGGTGATATTTGTCCACTATTTGGCATGCTTGCACGTTTCCTGCAGCTTTGCTCGCCTCAAGGTGGCAAAAGCAGCTGACGCTCACTCTAACTTTAGCATCTTTCTATTCAACCAATGCAGAAAGTGCTATCAAGTTGGGGTAAATGTTTGCTGACTGAACTACCTGTGTGCACCTGGACTTGATTCAGTTTTGTTTTCCTTTGAAGAAGACCTCACAAGATGACTACAAAGAGAAGCATTTGTGATTCTGTGTAAAAATAAGTGCTGCTCTTTGGGGCAGTCTTGTTGGTGTTTGTTCATCGTGGGCTTTCGCCATTGCCATCGCTGCAGCTGCATACCCATTGTAAACACAAGAGGGTGCCGTTTTAACCAAAGTATTGGCAATCACTCTTTCTTTTCTGTACTTTAGATTAGTGTGGTTCTGTATTGTAATCCAGTAATTTCAACAATCTCGAAAATAGCATAATTGTTGCGTTTGCATGAAATGCTTAAATGTGTGAAAAGTCCACCCATGCCCAATAATGCTGATGATTTCCAAAGGTATTAACGCTGCAATCAACGTTTAATGGGCTATCAAAATGCATATGTGCCAACGACCTCCCAAACGCAAAGGTGTGTGGACCGCCTTTATAATGGGTGCTGCAAACCTCGCTGCTCAGACAAGCTCGTTCTACAAGCAGGCAGCACTCTCCTGATGCCTCTGCCTACACATGACCTCCAGAAATGTTTAGGAGTTTCAGTCACAAAAGGGACAAGATTT
The DNA here is from genome assembly GCF_018831695.1 of Puntigrus tetrazona. NCBI lineage: Eukaryota > Metazoa > Chordata > Actinopteri > Cypriniformes > Cyprinidae > Puntigrus > Puntigrus tetrazona. The sequence continues at coordinate 451,230 of NC_056708.1, forward strand.
TCAACTGCTCCTATAGTCACCATCAGTACCCTCACAATGGCACTGACTTGTCTGTTGTATTGCAAGTGCTTTTGTTGGGGTAGTTTCAAGTGACCAGTGCTTCAGGAGATGATTACCAAGCTGAGTTCTACACGCAACAATCATTTAATCAGAGCATTCGACACACTAAGATTACTTCAAATGGGAGCATTGATTTGTCCTATGTTCATAAGTGCTTCTCTTTGGGGTAGTTTTAATGATGAAATGTACTGTGAGCAAGGATCCATTTCTTCTATTATTTGTTTGTTGTTACTTTTGAAACAAAATGTTTTCACCCATATCCTTCTCGCTTACAGTGCAAAAAGGATTTGGTGATATTTGTCCACTATTTGGCATGCTTGCACGTTTCCTGTGTTTTGCTCGCCTCTCAAGGCGGCAAAAGCAGCTGACGTCACTCTAACTTTAGCATCTTTCTATTCAACCAATGCAGAAAGTGCTATCAAGTTGGGGTAAATGTTTGCTGACTGAACTACCTGTGTGCACCTGGACTTGATTCAGTTTTGTTTCGTTTGAAGAAGACCTCAAGATGACTACAAAGAGAAGCATTTGTGATTCTGTGTAAAAAATAAGTGCTGCTCTTTGGGGCAGTCTTGTTGGTGTTTGTTCATCGTGGGCTTCGCTCATTGCCATCGCTGCAGCTGCATACCCATTGTAAACACAAGAGGGTGCCGTTTTAACCAAAGTATTGGCAATCACTCTTTCTTTTCTGTACTTTAGATTAGTGTGGTTCTGTATTGTAATCCAGTAATTTCAACAATCTCGAAAAATAGCATAATTGTTGCGTTTGCATGAAATGCTTAAATGTGTGAAAAGTCCACCCATGCCCAATAATGCTGATGATTTCCAAAGGTATTAACGCTGCAATCAACGTTTAATGGGCTATCAAAATGCATATGTGCCAACGACCTCCCCAAACGCAAAGGTGTGTGGACCGCCTTTATAATGGGTGCTGCAAACCTCGCTGCTCAGACAAGCTCGTTCTACAAGCAGGCAGCACTCTCCTGATGCCTCTGCCTACACATGACCTCCAGAAATGTTTAGGAGTTTCAGTCGTCAAAAGGGACAAGATTTTCAACTGCTCCTATAGTCACCATCAGTACCCTCACAATGGCACTGACTTGTCTGTTGTATTGGGTAAGTGCTTTTGTTGGGGTAGTTTCAAGTGACCAGTGCTTCAGGAGATGATTACCAAGCTGAGTTCTACACGCAACAATCATTTAATCAGAGCATTCGACACACTAAGATTACTTCAAATGGGAGCATTGATTTGTCCTATGTTCATAAGTGCTTCTCTTTGGGGTAGTTTTAATGATGAAATGTACTGTGAGCAAGGATCCATTTCTTCTATTATTTGTTTGTTGTTACTTTTGAAACAAAATGTTTTCACCCATATCCTTCTCGCTTACAGTGCAAAAAGGATTTGGTGATATTTGTCCACTATTTGGCATGCTTGCACGTTTCCTGTGTTTCTTTGCTCGCCCTCAAGGCGGCAAAAGCAGCTGACGCTCATCACTCTAACTTTAGCATCTTTCTATTCAACCAATGCAGAAAGTGCTATCAAGTTGGGGTAAATGTTTGCTGACTGAACTACCTGTGTGCACCTGGACTTGATTCAGTTTTGTTTCGTTTGAAGAAGACCTCAAGATGACTACAAAGAGAAGCATTTGTGATTCTGTGTAAAAAAATAAGTGCTGCTCTTTGGGGCAGTCTTGTTGGTGTTTGTTCATCGTGGGCTTCGCCATTGCCATCGCTGCAGCTGCATACCCATTGTAAAACACAAGAGGGTGCCGTTTTAACCAAAGTATTGGCAATCACTCTTTCTTTTCTGTACTTTAGATTAGTGTGGTTCTGTGTTGTAATCCAGTAATTTCAACAATCTCGAAAATAGCATAATTGTTGCGTTTGCATGAAATGCTTAAATGTGTGAAAAGTCCACCCATGCCCAATAATGCTGATGATTTCCAAAGGTATTAACGCTGCAATCAACGTTTAATGGGCTATCAAAAATGCATATGTGCCAACGACCTCCCCAAACGCAAAGGTGTGTGGACCGCTTTATAATGGTGCTGCAAACCTCGCTGCTCAGACAAGCTCTGTTCTACAAGCAGGCAGCACTCTCCTGATGCCTCTGCCTACACATGACCTCCAGAAATGTTTAGGAGTTTCAGTCGTCAAAAGGGACAAGATTTTCAACTGCTCCTATAGTCACCATCAGTACCCTCACAATGGCACTGACTTGTCTGTTGTATTGCAAGTGCTTTTGTTGGGGTAGTTTCAAGTGACCAGTGCTTCAGGAGATGATTACCAAGCTGAGTTCTACACGCAACAATCATTTAATCAGAGCATTCGACACACTAAGATTACTTCAAATGGGAGCATTGATTTGTCCTATGTTCATAAGTGCTTCTCTTTGGGGTAGTTTTAATGATGAAATGTACTGTGAGCAAGGATCCATTTCTTCTATTATTTGTTTGTTTTACTTTTGAAACAAAATGTTTTCACCCATATCCTTCTCGCTTACAGTGCAAAAAGGATTTGGTGATATTTGTCCACTATTTGGCATGCTTGCACGTTTTCTGTGTTTCCTTTGCTCGCCTCAAGGCGGCAAAAGCAGCTGACGCTTCACTCTAACTTTAGCATCTTTCTATTCAACCAATGCAGAAAGTGCTATCAAGTTGGGGTAAATGTTTGCTGACTGAACTACCTGTGTGCACCTGGACTTGATTCAGTTTTGTTTCGTTTGAAGAAGACCTCAAGATGACTACAAAGAGAAGCATTTGTGATTCTGTGTAAAAATAAGTGCTGCTCTTTGGGGCAGTCTTGTTGGTGTTTGTTCATCGTGGGCTTCGCCATTGCCATCGCTGCAGCTGCATACCCATTGTAAACACAAGAGGGTGCCGTTTTAACCAAAGTATTGGCAATCACTCTTTCTTTTCTGTACTTTAGATTAGTGTGGTTCTGTATTGTAATCCAGTAATTTCAACAATCTCGAAAATAGCATAATTGTTGCGTTTGCATGAAATGCTTAAATGTGTGAAAAGTCCACCCATGCCCAATAATGCTGATGATTTCCAAAGGTATTAACGCTGCAATCAACGTTTAATGGGCTATCAAAAATGCATATGTGCCAACGACCTCCCAAACGCAAAGGTGTGTGGACCGCCTTTATAATGGTGCTGCAAACCTCGCTGCTCAGACAAGCTCGTTCTACAAGCAGGCAGCACTCTCCTGATGCCTCTGCCTACACATGACCTCCAGAAATGTTTAGGAGTTTCAGTCGTCAAAAGGGACAAGATTTTCAACTGCTCCTATAGTCACCATCAGTACCCTCACAATGGCACTGACTTGTCTGTTGTATTGGGTAAGTGCTTTTGTTGGGGTAGTTTCAAGTGACCAGTGCTTCAGGAGATGATTACCAAGCTGAGTTCTACACGCAACAATCATTTAATCAGAGCATTCGACACACTAAGATTACTTCAAATGGGAGCATTGATTTGTCCTATGTTCATAAGTGCTTCTCTTTGGGGTAGTTTTAATGATGAAATGTACTGTGAGCAAGGATCCATTTCTTCTATTATTTGTTTGTTGTTACTTTTGAAACAAAATGTTTTCACCCATATCCTTCTCGCTTACAGTGCAAAAAGGATTTGGTGATATTTGTCCACTATTTGGCATGCTTGCACGTTTCTGTGTTTTTCTTTGCTCGCCTCAAGGCGGCAAAAGCAGCTGACGCTCACTCTAACTTTAGCATCTTTCTATTCAACCAATGCAGAAAGTGCTATCAAGTTGGGGTAAATGTTTGCTGACTGAACTACCTGTGTGCACCTGGACTTGATTCAGTTTTGTTTCGTTTGAAGAAGACCTCAAGATGACTACAAAGAGAAGCATTTGTGATTCTGTGTAAAAATAAGTGCTGCTCTTTGGGGCAGTCTTGTTGGTGTTTGTTCATCGTGGGCTTCGCCATTGCCATCGCTGCAGCTGCATACCCATTGTAAACACAAGAGGGTGCCGTTTTAACCAAAGTATTGGCAATCACTCTTTCTTTTCTGTACTTTAGATTAGTGTGGTTCTGTATTGTAATCCAGTAATTTCAACAATCTCGAAAATAGCATAATTGTTTGCGTTTGCATGAAATGCTTAAATGTGTGAAAAGTCCACCCATGCCCAATAATGCTGATGATTTCCAAAGGTATTAACGCTGCAATCAACGTTTAATGGGCTATCAAAAATGCATATGTGCCAACGACCTCCCAAACGCAAAGGTGTGTGGACCGCCTTTATAATGGTGCTGCAAACCTCGCTGCTCAGACAAGCTCGTTCTACAAGCAGGCAGCACTCTCCTGATGCCTCTGCCTACACATGACCTCCAGAAATGTTTAGGAGTTTCAGTCGCCAAAAGGGACAAGATTTTCAACTGCTCCTATAGTCACCATCAGTACCCTCACAATGGCACTGACTTGTCTGTTGTATTGGGTAAGTGCTTTTGTTGGGGTAGTTTCAAGTGACCAGTGCTTCAGGAGATGATTACCAAGCTGAGTTCTACACGCAACAATCATTTAATCAGAGCATTCGACACACTAAGATTACTTCAAATGGGAGCATTGATTTGTCCTATGTTCATAAGTGCTTCTCTTTGGGGTAGTTTTAATGATGAAATGTACTGTGAGCAAGGATCCATTTCTTCTATTATTTGTTTGTTGTTACTTTTGAAACAAAATGTTTTCACCCATATCCTTCTCGCTTACAGTGCAAAAAGGATTTGGTGATATTTGTCCACTATTTGGCATGCTTGCACGTTTCCTGTGTTTCTTTGCTCGCCCCTCAAGGCGGCAAAAGCAGCTGACGTTCACTCTAACTTTAGCATCTTTCTATTCAACCAATGCAGAAAGTGCTATCAAGTTGGGGTAAATGTTTGCTGACTGAACTACCTGTGTGCACCTGGACTTGATTCAGTTTTGTTTCGTTTGAAGAAGACCTCAAGATGACTACAAAGAGAAGCATTTGTGATTCTGTGTAAAAATAAGTGCTGCTCTTTGGGGCAGTCTTGTTGGTGTTTGTTCATCGTGGGCTTCGCCATTGCCATCGCTGCAGCTGCATACCCATTGTAAACACAAGAGGGTGCCGTTTTAACCAAAGTATTGGCAATCACTCTTTCTTTTCTGTACTTTAGATTAGTGTGGTTCTGTATTGTAATCCAGTAATTTCAACAATCTCGAAAATAGCATAATTGTTGCGTTTGCATGAAATGCTTAAATGTGTGAAAAGTCCACCCATGCCCAATAATGCTGATGATTTCCAAAGGTATTAACGCTGCAATCAACGCTTAATGGGCTATCAAAAATGCATATGTGCCAACGACCTCCCCAAACGCAAAGGTGTGTGGACCGCTTTATAATGGTGCTGCAAACCTCGCTGCTCAGACAAGCTCGTTCTACAAGCAGGCAGCACTCTCCTGATGCCTCTGCCTACACATGACCTCCAGAAATGTTTAGGAGTTTCAGTCGTCAAAAGGGACAAGATTTTCAACTGCTCCTATAGTCACCATCAGTACCTCACAATGGCACTGACTTGTCTCTGTTGTATTGGGTAAGTGCTTTTGTTGGGGTAGTTTCAAGTGACCAGTGCTTCAGGAGATGATTACCAAGCTGAGTTCTACACGCAACAATCATTTAATCAGAGCATTCGACACACTAAGATTACTTCAAATGGGAGCATTGATTTGTCCTATGTTCATAAGTGCTTCTCTTTGGGGTAGTTTTAATGATGAAATGTACTGTGAGCAAGGATCCATTTCTTCTATTATTTGTTTGTTGTTACTTTTGAAACAAAATGTTTTCACCCATATCCTTCTCGCTACAGTGCAAAAAGGATTTGGTGATATTTGTCCACTATTTGGCATGCTTGCACGTTTCCTGTGTTTCTTTGCTCGCCCTCAAGGCGGCAAAAGCAGCTGACGTCTACTCTAACTTTAGCATCTTTCTATTCAACCAATGCAGAAAGTGCTATCAAGTTGGGGTAAATGTTTGCTGACTGAACTACCTGTGTGCACCTGGACTTGATTCAGTTTTGTTTCGTTTGAAGAAGACCTCAAGATGACTACAAAGAGAAGCATTTGTGATTCTGTGTAAAAATAAGTGCTGCTCTTTGGGGCAGTCTTGTTGGTGTTTGTTCATCGTGGGCTTCGCCATTGCCATCGCTGCAGCTGCATACCCATTGTAAACACAAGAGGGTGCCGTTTTAACCAAAGTATTGGCAATCACTCTTTCTTTTCTGTACTTTAGATTAGTGTGGTTCTGTATTGTAATCCAGTAATTTCAACAATCTCGAAAATAGCATAATTGTTTGCGTTTGCATGAAATGCTTAAATGTGTGAAAAGTCCACCCATGCCCAATAATGCTGATGATTTCCAAAGGTATTAACGCTGCAATCAACGTTTAATGGGCTATCAAAATGCATATGTGCCAACGACTCCCCAAACGCAAAGGTGTGTGGACCGCTTTATAATGGTGCTGCAAACCTCGCTGCTCAGACAAGCTCGTTCTACAAGCAGGCAGCACTCTCCTGATGCCTCTGCCTACACATGACCTCCAGAAATGTTTAGGAGTTTCAGTCGTCAAAAGGGACAAGATTTTCAACTGCTCCTATAGTCACCATCAGTACCCTCACAATGGCACTGACTTGTCTGTTGTATTGCAAGTGCTTTTGTTGGGGTAGTTTCAAGTGACCAGTGCTTCAGGAGATGATTACCAAGCTGAGTTCTACACGCAACAATCATTTAATCAGAGCATTCGACACACTAAGATTACTTCAAATGGGAGCATTGATTTGTCCTATGTTCATAAGTGCTTCTCTTTGGGGTAGTTTTAATGATGAAATGTACTGTGAGCAAGGATCCATTTCTTCTATTATTTGTTTGTTGTTACTTTTGAAACAAAATGTTTTCACCCATATCCTTCTCGCTACAGTGCAAAAAGGATTTGGTGATATTTGTCCACTATTTGGCATGCTTGCACGTTTCCTGTGTTTCTTTGCTCGCCCCTCAAGGCGGCAAAAGCAGCTGACGCTTCACTCTAACTTTAGCATCTTTCTATTCAACCAATGCAGAAAGTGCTATCAAGTTGGGGTAAATGTTTGCTGACTGAACTACCTGTGTGCACCTGGACTTGATTCAGTTTTGTTTCGTTTGAAGAAGACCTCAAGATGACTACAAAGAGAAGCATTTGTGATTCTGTGTAAAAATAAGTGCTGCTCTTTGGGGCAGTCTTGTTGGTGTTTGTTCATCGTGGGCTTCGCCATTGCCATCGCTGCAGCTGCATACCCATTGTAAACACAAGAGGGTGCCGTTTTAACCAAAGTATTGGCAATCACTCTTTCTTTTCTGTACTTTAGATTAGTGTGGTTCTGTATTGTAATCCAGTAATTTCAACAATCTCGAAAATAGCATAATTGTTGCGTTTGCATGAAATGCTTAAATGTGTGAAAAGTCCACCCATGCCCAATAATGCTGATGATTTCCAAAGGTATTAACGCTGCAATCAACGTTTAATGGGCTATCAAAATGCATATGTGCCAACGACCTCCCAAACGCAAAGGTGTGTGGACCGCTTTATAATGGTGCTGCAAACCTCGCTGCTCAGACAAGCTCGTTTCTACAAGCAGGCAGCACTCTCCTGATGCCTCTGCCTACACATGACCTCCAGAAATGTTTAGGAGTTTCAGTCGTCAAAAGGGACAAGATTTTCAACTGCTCCTATAGTCACCATCAGTACCCTCACAATGGCACTGACTTGTCTGTTGTATTGGGCAAGTGCTTTTGTTGGGGTAGTTTCAAGTGACCAGTGCTTCAGGAGATGATTACAAGCTGAGTTCTACACGCAACAATCATTTAATCAGAGCATTCGACACACTAAGATTACTTCAAATGGGAGCATTGATTTGTCCTATGTTCATAAGTGCTTCTCTTTGGGGTAGTTTTAATGATGAAATGTACTGTGAGCAAGGATCCATTTCTTCTATTATTTGTTTGTTGTTACTTTTGAAACAAAATGTTTTCACCCATATCCTTCTCGCTTACAGTGCAAAAAGGATTTGGTGATATTTGTCCACTATTTGGCATGCTTGCACGTTTCCTGTGTTTCTTTGCTCGCCCTCAAGGCGGCAAAAGCAGCTGACGTCTACTCTAACTTTAGCATCTTTCTATTCAACCAATGCAGAAAGTGCTATCAAGTTGGGGTAAATGTTTGCTGACTGAACTACCTGTGTGCACCTGGACTTGATTCAGTTTTGTTTCGTTTGAAGAAGACCTCAAGATGACTACAAAGAGAAGCATTTGTGATTCTGTGTAAAAATAAGTGCTGCTCTTTGGGGCAGTCTTGTTGGTGTTTGTTCATCGTGGGCTTCGCATTCATTGCCATCGCTGCAGCTGCATACCCATTGTAAACACAAGAGGGTGCCGTTTTAACCAAAGTATTGGCAATCACTCTTTCTTTTCTGTACTTTAGATTAGTGTGGTTCTGTATTGTAATCCAGTAATTTCAACAATCTCGAAAATAGCATAATTGTTGCGCTTTGCATGAAATGCTTAAATGTGTGAAAAGTCCACCCATGCCCAATAATGCTGATGATTTCCAAAGGTATTAACGCTGCAATCAACGTTTAATGGGCTATCAAAATGCATATGTGCCAACGACCTCCCCAAACGCAAAGGTGTGTGGACCGCCTTTATAATGGTGCTGCAAACCTCGCTGCTCAGACAAGCTCGTTCTACAAGCAGGCAGCACTCTCCTGATGCCTCTGCCTACACATGACCTCCAGAAATGTTTAGGAGTTTCAGTCGTCAAAAGGGACAAGATTTTCAACTGCTCCTATAGTCACCATCAGTACCCTCACAATGGCACTGACTTGTCTGTTGTATTGCAAGTGCTTTTGTTGGGGTAGTTTCAAGTGACCAGTGCTTCAGGAGATGATTACCAAGCTGAGTTCTACACGCAACAATCATTTAATCAGAGCATTCGACACACTAAGATTACTTCAAATGGGAGCATTGATTTGTCCTATGTTCATAAGTGCTTCTCTTTGGGGTAGTTTTAATGATGAAATGTACTGTGAGCAAGGATCCATTTCTTCTATTATTTGTTTGTTTTTACTTTTGAAACAAAATGTTTTCACCCATATCCTTCTCGCTTACAGTGCAAAAAGGATTTGGTGATATTTGTCCACTATTTGGCATGCTTGCACGTTTCCTGTGTTTCCTTTGCTCGCCTCAAGGCGGCAAAAGCAGCTGACGCTCTACTCTAACTTTAGCATCTTTCTATTCAACCAATGCAGAAAGTGCTATCAAGTTGGGGTAAATGTTTGCTGACTGAACTACCTGTGTGCACCTGGACTTGATTCAGTTTTGTTTCGTTTGAAGAAGACCTCAAGATGACTACAAAGAGAAGCATTTGTGATTCTGTGTAAAAAAATAAGTGCTGCTCTTTGGGGCAGTCTTGTTGGTGTTTGTTCATCGTGGGCTTCGCCATTGCCATCGCTGCAGCTGCATACCCATTGTAAACACAAGAGGGTGCCGTTTTAACCAAAGTATTGGCAATCACTCTTTCTTTTCTGTACTTTAGATTAGTGTGGTTCTGTATTGTAATCCAGTAATTTCAACAATCTCGAAAATAGCATAATTGTTGCGTTTGCATGAAATGCTTAAATGTGTGAAAAGTCCACCCATGCCCAATAATGCTGATGATTTCCAAAGGTATTAACGCTGCAATCAACGTTTAATGGGCTATCAAAAATGCATATGTGCCAACGACCTCCCCAAACGCAAAGGTGTGTGGACCGCCTTTATAATGGGTGCTGCAAACCTCGCTGCTCAGACAAGCTCTCGTTCTACAAGCAGGCAGCACTCTCCTGATGCCTCTGCCTACACATGACCTCCAGAAATGTTTAGGAGTTTCAGTCGTCAAAAGGGACAAGATTTTCAACTGCTCCTATAGTCACCATCAGTACCCTCACAATGGCACTGACTTGTCTGTTGTATTGGGCAAGTGCTTTTGTTGGGGTAGTTTCAAGTGACCAGTGCTTCAGGAGATGATTACAAGCTGAGTTCTACACGCAACAATCATTTAATCAGAGCATTCGACACACTAAGATTACTTCAAATGGGAGCATTGATTTGTCCTATGTTCATAAGTGCTTCTCTTTGGGGTAGTTTTAATGATGAAATGTACTGTGAGCAAGGATCCATTTCTTCTATTATTTGTTTGTTTTTACTTTTGAAACAAAATGTTTTCACCCATATCCTTCTCGCTTACAGTGCAAAAAGGATTTGGTGATATTTGTCCACTATTTGGCATGCTTGCACGTTTCCTGTGTTTCTTTGCTCGCCTCATGCAAAAGCAGCTGACGTCTACTCTAACTTTAGCATCTTTCTATTCAACCAATGCAGAAAGTGCTATCAAGTTGGGGTAAATGTTTGCTGACTGAACTACCTGTGTGCACCTGGACTTGATTCAGTTTTGTTTCGTTTGAAGAAGACCCTCAAGATGACTACAAAGAGAAGCATTTGTGATTCTGTGTAAAAATAAGTGCTGCTCTTTGGGGCAGTCTTGTTGGTGTTTGTTCATCGTGGGCTTCGCCATTGCCATCGCTGCAGCTGCATACCCATTGTAAACACAAGAGGGTGCCGTTTTAACCAAAGTATTGGCAATCACTCTTTCTTTTCTGTACTTTAGATTAGTGTGGTTCTGTATTGTAATCCAGTAATTTCAACAATCTCGAAAATAGCATAATTGTTGCGTTTGCATGAAATGCTTAAATGTGTGAAAAGTCCACCCATGCCCAATAATGCTGATGATTTCCAAAGGTATTAACGCTGCAATCAACGTTTAATGGGCTATCAAAATGCATATGTGCCAACGACCTCCCCAAACGCAAAGGTGTGTGGACCGCCTTTATAATGGTGCTGCAAACCTCGCTGCTCAGACAAGCTCGTTCTACAAGCAGGCAGCACTCTCCTGATGCCTCTGCCTACACATGACCTCCAGAAATGTTTAGGAGTTTCAGTCGCCAAAAGGGACAAGATTTTCAACTGCTCCTATAGTCACCATCAGTACCCTCACAATGGCACTGACTTGTCTGTTGTATTGCAAGTGCTTTTGTTGGGGTAGTTTCAAGTGACCAGTGCTTCAGGAGATGATTACCAAGCTGAGTTCTACACGCAACAATCATTTAATCAGAGCATTCGACACACTAAGATTACTTCAAATGGGAGCATTGATTTGTCCTATGTTCATAAGTGCTTCTCTTTGGGGTAGTTTTAATGATGAAATGTACTGTGAGCAAGGATCCATTTCTTCTATTATTTGTTTGTTTTTACTTTTGAAACAAAATGTTTTCACCCATATCCTTCTCGCTTACAGTGCAAAAAGGATTTGGTGATATTTGTCCACTATTTGGCATGCTTGCACGTTTCCTGTGTTTCTTTGCTCGCCTCAAGGCGGCAAAAGCAGCTGACGTCACTCTAACTTTAGCATCTTTCTATTCAACCAATGCAGAAAGTGCTATCAAGTTGGGGTAAATGTTTGCTGACTGAACTACCTGTGTGCACCTGGACTTGATTCAGTTTTGTTTCGTTTGAAGAAGACCTCAAGATGACTACAAAGAGAAGCATTTGTGATTCTGTGTAAAAATAAGTGCTGCTCTTTGGGGCAGTCTTGTTGGTGTTTGTTCATCGTGGGCTTCGCTCATTGCCATCGCTGCAGCTGCATACCCATTGTAAACACAAGAGGGTGCCGTTTTAACCAAAGTATTGGCAATCACTCTTTCTTTTCTGTACTCTAGATTAGTGTGGTTCTGTATTGTAATCCAGTAATTTCAACAATCTCGAAAATAGCATAATTGTTGCGTTTGCATGAAATGCTTAAATGTGTGAAAAGTCCACCCATGCCCAATAATGCTGATGATTTCCAAAGATATTAACACAGCAATCAAAGCTTAATGGCCTTTCAAAAATGCATATGTGCCAACGACCTCCCCAAACGCAAAGGTGTGTGGACCGCCTTTATAATGGGTGCTGCAAACCTCGCTGCTCAGACAAGCTCGTTCTACAAGCAGGCAGCACTCTCCTGATGCCTCTGCCTACACATGACCTCCAGAAATGTTTAGGAGTTTCAGTCGTCAAAAGGGACAAGATTTTCAACTGCTCCTATAGTCACCATCAGTACCCTCACAATGGCACTGACTTGTCTGTTGTATTTGGTAAGTGCTATTTGTTGGGGTAGTTTCATGTGACCAGTGCTTCAAGAGATGATTACCAAGCTGAGTTCTACACGCACAATCATTTAATCAGAGCATTCGACACACTAAGATTACTTCAAATGGGAGCATTGATTTGTCCTATGTTCATAAGTGCTTCTCTTTGGGGTAGTTTTAATGATGAAATGTACTGTGAGCAAGGATCCATTTCTTCTCTTATTTGTTTGTTGTTACTTTTGAACAAAATGTTTTCACCCATATCCTTCTCGCTTACAGTGCAAAAAGGATTTGGTGATATTTGTCCACTATTTGGCATGCTTGCACGTTTTCTGTGTTTCTTTGCTCGCCCTCAAGGCGGCAAAAGCAGCTGACGTCTACTCTAACTTTAGCATCTTTCTATTCAACCAATGCAGAAAGTGCTATCAAGTTGGGGTAAATGTTTGCTGACTGAACTACCTGTGTGCACCTGGACTTGATTCAGTTTTGTTTCGTTTGAAGAAGACCCTCAAGATGACTACAAAGAGAAGCATTTGTGATTCTGTGTAAAAATAAGTGCTGCTCTTTGGGGCAGTCTTGTTGGTGTTTGTTCATCGTGGGCTTCGCTCATTGCCATCGCTGCAGCTGCATACCCATTGTAAACACAAGAGGGTGCCGTTTTAACCAAAGTATTGGCAATCACTCTTTCTTTTCTGTACTCTAGATTAGTGTGGTTCTGTATTGTAATCCAGTAATTTCAACAATCTCGAAAATAGCATAATTGTTGCGTTTGCATGAAATGCTTAAATGTGTGAAAAGTCCACCCATGCCCAATAATGCTGATGATTTCCAAAGGTATTAACGCTGCAATCAACGTTTAATGGGCTATCAAAAATGCATATGTGCCAACGACTCCCCAAACGCAAAGGTGTGTGGACCGCCTTTATAATGGTGCTGCAAACCTCGCTGCTCAGACAAGCTCGTTCTACAAGCAGGCAGCACTCTCCTGATGCCTCTGCCTACACATGACCTCCAGAAATGTTTAGGAGTTTCAGTCGTCAAAGGGACAAGATTTTCAACTGCTCCTATAGTCACCATCAGTACCCTCACAATGGCACTGACTTGTCTGTTGTATTGGGTAAGTGCTTTTGTTGGGGTAGTTTCAAGTGACCAGTGCTTCAGGAGATGATTACCAAGCTGAGTTCTACACGCAACAATCATTTAATCAGAGCATTCGACACACTAAGATTACTTCAAATGGGAGCATTGATTTGTCCTATGTTCATAAGTGCTTCTCTTTGGGGTAGTTTTAATGATGAAATGTACTGTGAGCAAGGATCCATTTCTCTTCTATTATTTGTTTGTTGTTACTTTTGAAACAAAATGTTTTCACCCATATCCTTCTCGCTTACAGTGCAAAAAGGATTTGGTGATATTTGTCCACTATTTGGCATGCTTGCACGTTTCCTGTGTTTCCTTTGCTCGCCTCAAGGCGGCAAAAGCAGCTGACGTCTACTCTAACTTTAGCATCTTTCTATTCAACCAATGCAGAAAGTGCTATCAAGTTGGGGTAAATGTTTGCTGACTGAACTACCTGTGTGCACCTGGACTTGATTCAGTTTTGTTTCGTTTGAAGAAGACCCTCAAGATGACTACAAAGAGAAGCATTTGTGATTCTGTGTAAAAAAATAAGTGCTGCTCTTTGGGGCAGTCTTGTTGGTGTTTGTTCATCGTGGGCTTCGCTCATTGCCATCGCTGCAGCTGCATACCCATTGTAAACACAAGAGGGTGCCGTTTTAACCAAAGTATTGGCAATCACTCTTTCTTTTCTGTACTCTAGATTAGTGTGGTTCTGTATTGTAATCCAGTAATTTCAACAATCTCGAAAATAGCATAATTGTTGCGTTTGCATGAAATGCTTAAATGTGTGAAAAGTCCACCCATGCCCAATAATGCTGATGATTTCCAAAGGTATTAACGCTGCAATCAACGTTTAATGGGCTATCAAAAATGCATATGTGCCAACGACCTCCCCAAACGCAAAGGTGTGTGGACCGCCTTTATAATGGGTGCTGCAAACCTCGCTGCTCAGACAAGCTCGTTCTACAAGCAGGCAGCACTCTCCTGATGCCTCTGCCTACACATGACCTCCAGAAATGTTTAGGAGTTTCAGTCGTCAAAAGGGACAAGATTTTCAACTGCTCCTATAGTCACCATCAGTACCCTCACAATGGCACTGACTTGTCTGTTGTATTGGGTAAGTGCTTTTGTTGGGGTAGTTTCAAGTGACCAGTGCTTCAGGAGATGATTACCAAGCTGAGTTCTACACGCAACAATCATTTAATCAGAGCATTCGACACACTAAGATTACTTCAAATGGGAGCATTGATTTGTCCTATGTTCATAAGTGCTTCTCTTTGGGGTAGTTTTAATGATGAAATGTACTGTGAGCAAGGATCCATTTCTTCTATTATTTGTTTGTTGTTACTTTTGAAACAAAATGTTTTCACCCATATCCTTCTCGCTTACAGTGCAAAAAGGATTTGGTGATATTTGTCCACTATTTGGCATGCTTGCACGTTTCCTGTGTTTCATGCTCGCCTCAAGGCGGCAAAAGCAGCTGACGTCTACTCTAACTTTAGCATCTTTCTATTCAACCAATGCAGAAAGTGCTATCAAGTTGGGGTAAATGTTTGCTGACTGAACTACCTGTGTGCACCTGGACTTGATTCAGTTTTGTTTCGTTTGAAGAAGACCCTCAAGATGACTACAAAGAGAAGCATTTGTGATTCTGTGTAAAAAAATAAGTGCTGCTCTTTGGGGCAGTCTTGTTGGTGTTTGTTCATCGTGGGCTTCGCTCATTGCCATCGCTGCAGCTGCATACCCATTGTAAACACAAGAGGGTGCCGTTTTAACCAAAGTATTGGCAATCACTCTTTCTTTTCTGTACTTTAGATTAGTGTGGTTCTGTATTGTAATCCAGTAATTTCAACAATCTCGAAAATAGCATAATTGTTGCGTTTGCATGAAATGCTTAAATGTGTGAAAAGTCCACCCATGCCCAATAATGCTGATGATTTCCAAAGGTATTAACGCTGCAATCAACGTTTAATGGGCTATCAAAAATGCATATGTGCCAACGACCTCCCCAAACGCAAAGGTGTGTGGACCGCCTTTATAATGGGTGCTGCAAACCTCGCTGCTCAGACAAGCTCGTTCTACAAGCAGGCAGCACTCTCCTGATGCCTCTGCCTACACATGACCTCCAGAAATGTTTAGGAGTTTCAGTCGTCAAAAGGGACAAGATTTTCAACTGCTCCTATAGTCACCATCAGTACCCTCACAATGGCACTGACTTGTCTGTTGTATTGGGTAAGTGCTTTTGTTGGGGTAGTTTCAAGTGACCAGTGCTTCAGGAGATGATTACCAAGCTGAGTTCTACACGCAACAATCATTTAATCAGAGCATTCGACACACTAAGATTACTTCAAATGGGAGCATTGATTTGTCCTATGTTCATAAGTGCTTCTCTTTGGGGTAGTTTTAATGATGAAATGTACTGTGAGCAAGGATCCATTTCTTCTATTATTTGTTTGTTGTTACTTTTGAAACAAAATGTTTTCACCCATATCCTTCTCGCTTACAGTGCAAAAAGGATTTGGTGATATTTGTCCACTATTTGGCATGCTTGCACGTTTCCTGTGTTTCCTTTGCTCGCCTCAAGGCGGCAAAAGCAGCTGACGTCTACTCTAACTTTAGCATCTTTCTATTCAACCAATGCAGAAAGTGCTATCAAGTTGGGGTAAATGTTTGCTGACTGAACTACCTGTGTGCACCTGGACTTGATTCAGTTTTGTTTCGTTTGAAGAAGACCCTCAAGATGACTACAAAGAGAAGCATTTGTGATTCTGTGTAAAAAATAAGTGCTGCTCTTTGGGGCAGTCTTGTTGGTGTTTGTTCATCGTGGGCTTCGCTCATTGCCATCGCTGCAGCTGCATACCCATTGTAAACACAAGAGGGTGCCGTTTTAACCAAAGTATTGGCAATCACTCTTTCTTTTCTGTACTCTAGATTAGTGTGGTTCTGTATTGTAATCCAGTAATTTCAACAATCTCGAAAATAGCATAATTGTTGCGTTTGCATGAAATGCTTAAATGTGTGAAAAGTCCACCCATGCCCAATAATGCTGATGATTTCCAAAGGTATTAACGCTGCAATCAACGTTTAATGGGCTATCAAAAATGCATATGTGCCAACGACCTCCCCAAACGCAAAGGTGTGTGGACCGCCTTTATAATGGGTGCTGCAAACCTCGCTGCTCAGACAAGCTCGTTCTACAAGCAGGCAGCACTCTCCTGATGCCTCTGCCTACACATGACCTCCAGAAATGTTTAGGAGTTTCAGTCGTCAAAAGGGACAAGATTTTCAACTGCTCCTATAGTCACCATCAGTACCCTCACAATGGCACTGACTTGTCTGTTGTATTGGGTAAGTGCTTTTTGTTGGGGTAGTTTCAAGTGACCAGTGCTTCAGGAGATGATTACCAAGCTGAGTTCTACACGCAACAATCATTTAATCAGAGCATTCGACACACTAAGATTACTTCAAATGGGAGCATTGATTTGTCCTATGTTCATAAGTGCTTCTCTTTGGGGTAGTTTTAATGATGAAATGTACTGTGAGCAAGGATCCATTTCTTCTATTATTTGTTTGTTTTTACTTTTGAAACAAAATGTTTTCACCCATATCCTTCTCGCTTACAGTGCAAAAAGGATTTGGTGATATTTGTCCACTATTTGGCATGCTTGCACGTTTCCTGTGTTTCCTTTGCTCGCCCCCAAGGCGGCAAAAGCAGCTGACGTCTACTCTAACTTTAGCATCTTTCTATTCAACCAATGCAGAAAGTGCTATCAAGTTGGGGTAAATGTTTGCTGACTGAACTACCTGTGTGCACCTGGACTTGATTCAGTTTTGTTTCGTTTGAAGAAGACCCTCAAGATGACTACAAAGAGAAGCATTTGTGATTCTGTGTAAAAAAATAAGTGCTGCTCTTTGGGGCAGTCTTGTTGGTGTTTGTTCATCGTGGGCTTCGCTCATTGCCATCGCTGCAGCTGCATACCCATTGTAAACACAAGAGGGTGCCGTTTTAACCAAAGTATTGGCAATCACTCTTTCTTTTCTGTACTCTAGATTAGTGTGGTTCTGTATTGTAATCCAGTAATTTCAACAATCTCGAAAATAGCATAATTGTTGCGTTTGCATGAAATGCTTAAATGTGTGAAAAGTCCACCCATGCCCAATAATGCTGATGATTTCCAAAGGTATTAACGCTGCAATCAACGTTTAATGGGCTATCAAAAATGCATATGTGCCAACGACCTCCCCAAACGCAAAGGTGTGTGGACCGCCTTTATAATGGGTGCTGCAAACCTCGCTGCTCAGACAAGCTCGTTCTACAAGCAGGCAGCACTCTCCTGATGCCTCTGCCTACACATGACCTCCAGAAATGTTTAGGAGTTTCAGTCGTCAAAAGGGACAAGATTTTCAACTGCTCCTATAGTCACCATCAGTACCCTCACAATGGCACTGACTTGTCTGTTGTATTGGGTAAGTGCTTTTGTTGGGGTAGTTTCAAGTGACCAGTGCTTCAGGAGATGATTACCAAGCTGAGTTCTACACGCAACAATCATTTAATCAGAGCATTCGACACACTAAGATTACTTCAAATGGGAGCATTGATTTGTCCTATGTTCATAAGTGCTTCTCTTTGGGGTAGTTTTAATGATGAAATGTACTGTGAGCAAGGATCCATTTCTTCTCTTATTTGTTTGTTTTTACTTTTGAAACAAAATGTTTTCACCCATATCCTTCTCGCTTACAGTGCAAAAAGGATTTGGTGATATTTGTCCACTATTTGGCATGCTTGCACGTTTCCTGTGTTTCCTTTGCTCGCCCCTCAAGGCGGCAAAAGCAGCTGACGTCTACTCTAACTTTAGCATCTTTCTATTCAACCAATGCAGAAAGTGCTATCAAGTTTGGGGTAAATGTTTGCTGACTGAACTACCTGTGTGCACCTGGACTTGATTCAGTTTTGTTTCCGTTTGAAGAAGACCCTCAAGATGACTACAAAGAGAAGCATTTGTGATTCTGTGTAAAAAAATAAGTGCTGCTCTTTGGGGCAGTCTTGTTGGTGTTTGTTCATCGTGGGCTTCGCTCATTGCCATCGCTGCAGCTGCATACCCATTGTAAACACAAGAGGGTGCCGTTTTAACCAAAGTATTGGCAATCACTCTTTCTTTTCTGTACTCTAGATTAGTGTGGTTCTGTATTGTAATCCAGTAATTTCAACAATCTCGAAAATAGCATAATTGTTGCGTTTGCATGAAATGCTTAAATGTGTGAAAAGTCCACCCATGCCCAATAATGCTGATGATTTCCAAAGGTATTAACGCTGCAATCAACGTTTAATGGGCTATCAAAAATGCATATGTGCCAACGACCTCCCCAAACGCAAAGGTGTGTGGACCGCCTTTATAATGGGTGCTGCAAACCTCGCTGCTCAGACAAGCTCGTTCTACAAGCAGGCAGCACTCTCCTGATGCCTCTGCCTACACATGACCTCCAGAAATGTTTAGGAGTTTCAGTCGTCAAAGGGACAAGATTTTCAACTGCTCCTATAGTCACCATCAGTACCCTCACAATGGCACTGACTTGTCTGTTGTATTGGGTAAGTGCTTTTGTTGGGGTAGTTTCAAGTGACCAGTGCTTCAGGAGATGATTACCAAGCTGAGTTCTACACGCAACAATCATTTAATCAGAGCATTCGACACACTAAGATTACTTCAAATGGGAGCATTGATTTGTCCTATGTTCATAAGTGCTTCTCTTTGGGGTAGTTTTAATGATGAAATGTACTGTGAGCAAGGATCCATTTCTTCTATTATTTGTTTGTTTTTACTTTTGAAACAAAATGTTTTCACCCATATCCTTCGCTTACAGTGCAAAAAGGATTTGGTGATATTTGTCCACTATTTGGCATGCTTGCACGTTTCCTGTGTTTCCTTTTGCTCGCCCCAAGGCGGCAAAAGCAGCTGACGTCTACTCTAACTTTAGCATCTTTCTATTCAACCAATGCAGAAAGTGCTATCAAGTTGGGGTAAATGTTTGCTGACTGAACTACCTGTGTGCACCTGGACTTGATTCAGTTTTGTTTCGTTTGAAGAAGACCCTCAAGATGACTACAAAGAGAAGCATTTGTGATTCTGTGTAAAAAAATAAGTGCTGCTCTTTGGGGCAGTCTTGTTGGTGTTTGTTCATCGTGGGCTTCGCTCATTGCCATCGCTGCAGCTGCATACCCATTGTAAACACAAGAGGGTGCCGTTTTAACCAAAGTATTGGCAATCACTCTTTCTTTTCTGTACTCTAGATTAGTGTGGTTCTGTATTGTAATCCAGTAATTTCAACAATCTCGAAAATAGCATAATTGTTGCGTTTGCATGAAATGCTTAAATGTGTGAAAAGTCCACCCATGCCCAATAATGCTGATGATTTCCAAAGGTATTAACGCTGCAATCAACGTTTAATGGGCTATCAAAAATGCATATGTGCCAACGACCTCCCAAACGCAAAGGTGTGTGGACCGCCTTTATAATGGGTGCTGCAAACCTCGCTGCTCAGACAAGCTCGTTCTACAAGCAGGCAGCACTCTCCTGATGCCTCTGCCTACACATGACCTCCAGAAATGTTTAGGAGTTTCAGTCGTCAAAAGGGACAAGATTTTCAACTGCTCCTATAGTCACCATCAGTACCCTCACAATGGCACTGACTTGTCTGTTGTATTGGGTAAGTGCTTTTGTTGGGGTAGTTTCAAGTGACCAGTGCTTCAGGAGATGATTACCAAGCTGAGTTCTACACGCAACAATCATTTAATCAGAGCATTCGACACACTAAGATTACTTCAAATGGGAGCATTGATTTGTCCTATGTTCATAAGTGCTTCTCTTTGGGGTAGTTTTAATGATGAAATGTACTGTGAGCAAGGATCCATTTCTTCTATTATTTGTTTGTTGTTACTTTTGAAACAAAATGTTTTCACCCATATCCTTCTCGCTTACAGTGCAAAAAGGATTTGGTGATATTTGTCCACTATTTGGCATGCTTGCACGTTTCCTGTGTTTCCTTTGCTCGCCCCAAGGCGGCAAAAGCAGCTGACGTCTACTCTAACTTTAGCATCTTTCTATTCAACCAATGCAGAAAGTGCTATCAAGTTGGGGTAAATGTTTGCTGACTGAACTACCTGTGTGCACCTGGACTTGATTCAGTTTTGTTTCGTTTGAAGAAGACCCTCAAGATGACTACAAAGAGAAGCATTTGTGATTCTGTGTAAAAAATAAGTGCTGCTCTTTGGGGCAGTCTTGTTGGTGTTTGTTCATCGTGGGCTTCGCTCATTGCCATCGCTGCAGCTGCATACCCATTGTAAACACAAGAGGGTGCCGTTTTAACCAAAGTATTGGCAATCACTCTTTCTTTTCTGTACTCTAGATTAGTGTGGTTCTGTATTGTAATCCAGTAATTTCAACAATCTCGAAAATAGCATAATTGTTGCGTTTGCATGAAATGCTTAAATGTGTGAAAAGTCCACCCATGCCCAATAATGCTGATGATTTCCAAAGGTATTAACGCTGCAATCAACGTTTAATGGGCTATCAAAAATGCATATGTGCCAACGACCTCCCCAAGCGCAAAGGTGTGTGGACCGCCTTTATAATGGGTGCTGCAAACCTCGCTGCTCAGACAAGCTCGTTCTACAAGCAGGCAGCACTCTCCTGATGCCTCTGCCTACACATGACCTCCAGAAATGTTTAGGAGTTTCAGTCGTCAAAAGGGACAAGATTTTCAACTGCTCCTATAGTCACCATCAGTACCCTCACAATGGCACTGACTTGTCTGTTGTATTGGGTAAGTGCTTTTTGTTGGGGTAGTTTCAAGTGACCAGTGCTTCAGGAGATGATTACCAAGCTGAGTTCTACACGCAACAATCATTTAATCAGAGCATTCGACACACTAAGATTACTTCAAATGGGAGCATTGATTTGTCCTATGTTCATAAGTGCTTCTCTTTGGGGTAGTTTTAATGATGAAATGTACTGTGAGCAAGGATCCATTTCTTCTCTTATTTGTTTGTTGTTACTTTTGAAACAAAATGTTTTCACCCATATCCTTCTCGCTTACAGTGCAAAAAGGATTTGGTGATATTTGTCCACTATTTGGCATGCTTGCACGTTTCCTGTGTTTCCTTTGCTCGCCCCAAGGCGGCAAAAGCAGCTGACGTCTACTCTAACTTTAGCATCTTTCTATTCAACCAATGCAGAAAGTGCTATCAAGTTGGGGTAAATGTTTGCTGACTGAACTACCTGTGTGCACCTGGACTTGATTCAGTTTTGTTTCGTTTGAAGAAGACCCTCAAGATGACTACAAAGAGAAGCATTTGTGATTCTGTGTAAAAAATAAGTGCTGCTCTTTGGGGCAGTCTTGTTGGTGTTTGTTCATCGTGGGCTTCGCTCATTGCCATCGCTGCAGCTGCATACCCATTGTAAACACAAGAGGGTGCCGTTTTAACCAAAGTATTGGCAATCACTCTTTCTTTTCTGTACTCTAGATTAGTGTGGTTCTGTATTGTAATCCAGTAATTTCAACAATCTCGAAAATAGCATAATTGTTGCGTTTGCATGAAATGCTTAAATGTGTGAAAAGTCCACCCATGCCCAATAATGCTGATGATTTCCAAAGGTATTAACGCTGCAATCAACGTTTAATGGGCTATCAAAAATGCATATGTGCCAACGACCTCCCCAAGCGCAAAGGTGTGTGGACCGCCTTTATAATGGGTGCTGCAAACCTCGCTGCTCAGACAAGCTCGTTCTACAAGCAGGCAGCACTCTCCTGATGCCTCTGCCTACACATGACCTCCAGAAATGTTTAGGAGTTTCAGTCGTCAAAGGGACAAGATTTTCAACTGCTCCTATAGTCACCATCAGTACCCTCACAATGGCACTGACTTGTCTGTTGTATTGGGTAAGTGCTTTTGTTGGGGTAGTAGTTTCAAGTGACCAGTGCTTCAGGAGATGATTACCAAGCTGAGTTCTACACGCAACAATCATTTAATCAGAGCATTCGACACACTAAGATTACTTCAAATGGGAGCATTGATTTGTCCTATGTTCATAAGTGCTTCTCTTTGGGGTAGTTTTAATGATGAAATGTACTGTGAGCAAGGATCCATTTCTTCTCTTATTTGTTTGTTTTACTTTTGAAACAAAATGTTTTCACCCATATCCTTCTCGCTTACAGTGCAAAAAGGATTTGGTGATATTTGTCCACTATTTGGCATGCTTGCACGTTTCCTGTGTTTCCTTTGCTCGCCCCAAGGCGGCAAAAGCAGCTGACGTCTACTCTAACTTTAGCATCTTTCTATTCAACCAATGCAGAAAGTGCTATCAAGTTCAGGAGTAAATGTTTGCTGACTGAACTACCTGTGTGCACCTGGACTTGATTCAGTTTTGTTTCGTTTGAAGAAGACCCTCAAGATGACTACACAAAGAGAAGCATTTGTGATTCTGTGTAAAAAAATAAGTGCTGCTCTTTGGGGCAGTCTTGTTGGTGTTTGTTCATCGTGGGCTTCGCTCATTGCCATCGCTGCAGCTGCATACCCATTGTAAACACAAGAGGGTGCCGTTTTAACCAAAGTATTGGCAATCACTCTTTCTTTTCTGTACTCTAGATTAGTGTGGTTCTGTATTGTAATCCAGTAATTTCAACAATCTCGAAAATAGCATAATTGTTGCGTTTGCATGAAATGCTTAAATGTGTGAAAAGTCCACCCATGCCCAATAATGCTGATGATTTCCAAAGGTATTAACGCTGCAATCAACGTTTAATGGGCTATCAAAAATGCATATGTGCCAACGACCTCCCCAAACGCAAAGGTGTGTGGACCGCCTTTATAATGGGTGCTGCAAACCTCGCTGCTCAGACAAGCTCGTTCTACAAGCAGGCAGCACTCTCCTGATGCCTCTGCCTACACATGACCTCCAGAAATGTTTAGGAGTTTCAGTCGTCAAAGGGACAAGATTTTCAACTGCTCCTATAGTCACCATCAGTACCCTCACAATGGCACTGACTTGTCTGTTGTATTGGGTAAGTGCTTTTTTTGGGGTAGTTTCAAGTGACCAGTGCTTCAGGAGATGATTACCAAGCTGAGTTCTACACGCAACAATCATTTAATCAGAGCATTCGACACACTAAGATTACTTCAAATGGGAGCATTGATTTGTCCTATGTTCATAAGTGCTTCTCTTTGGGGTAGTTTTAATGATGAAATGTACTGTGAGCAAGGATCCATTTCTTTCTATTATTTGTTTGTTGTTACTTTTGAAACAAAATGTTTTCACCCATATCCTTCTCGCTTACAGTGCAAAAAGGATTTGGTGATATTTGTCCACTATTTGGCATGCTTGCACGTTTCCTGTGTTTCCTTTGCTCGCCCCAAGGCGGCAAAAGCAGCTGACGTCTACTCTAACTTTAGCATCTTTCTATTCAACCAATGCAGAAAGTGCTATCAAGTTAGGAGTAAATGTTTGCTGACTGAACTACCTGTGTGCACCTGGACTTGATTCAGTTTTGTTTCGTTTGAAGAAGACCCTCAAGATGACTACAAAGAGAAGCATTTGTGATTCTGTGTAAAAAAATAAGTGCTGCTCTTTGGGGCAGTCTTGTTGGTGTTTGTTCATCGTGGGCTTAGCGCTCATTGCCATCGCTGCAGCTGCATACCCATTGTAAACACAAGAGGGTGCCGTTTTAACCAAAGTATTGGCAATCACTCTTTCTTTTCTGTACTCTAGATTAGTGTGGTTCTGTATTGTAATCCAGTAATTTCAACAATCTCGAAAATAGCATAATTGTTGCGTTTGCATGAAATGCTTAAATGTGTGAAAAGTCCACCCATGCCCAATAATGCTGATGATTTCCAAAGGTATTAACGCTGCAATCAACGTTTAATGGGCTATCAAAAATGCATATGTGCCAACGACCTCCCAAAGCGCAAGGTGTGTGGACCGCCTTTATAATGGGTGCTGCAAACCTCGCTGCTCAGACAAGCTCGTTCTACAAGCAGGCAGCACTCTCCTGATGCCTCTGCCTACACATGACCTCCAGAAATGTTTAGGAGTTTCAGTCGTCAAAAGGGACAAGATTTTCAACTGCTCCTATAGTCACCATCAGTACCCTCACAATGGCACTGACTTGTCTGTTGTATTGGGTAAGTGCTTTTTTGTTGGGGTAGTTTCAAGTGACCAGTGCTTCAGGAGATGATTACCAAGCTGAGTTCTACACGCAACAATCATTTAATCAGAGCATTCGACACACTAAGATTACTTCAAATGGGAGCATTGATTTGTCCTATGTTCATAAGTGCTTCTCTTTGGGGTAGTTTTAATGATGAAATGTACTGTGAGCAAGGATCCATTTCTTCTATTATTTGTTTGTTTTTACTTTTGAAACAAAATGTTTTCACCCATATCCTTCTAAACACAGTGCAAAAAGGATTTGGTGATATTTGTCCACTATTTGGCATGCTTGCACGTTTCCTGTGTTTCCTTTGCTCGCCCCAAGGCGGCAAAAGCAGCTGACGTCTACTCTAACTTTAGCATCTTTCTATTCAACCAATGCAGAAAGTGCTATCAAGTTGGGGTAAATGTTTGCTGACTGAACTACCTGTGTGCACCTGGACTTGATTCAGTTTTGTTTCGTTTGAAGAAGACCCTCAAGATGACTACAAAGAGAAGCATTTGTGATTCTGTGTAAAAAAATAAGTGCTGCTCTTTGGGGCAGTCTTGTTGGTGTTTGTTCATCGTGGGCTTCGCTCATTGCCATCGCTGCAGCTGCATGCCCATTGTAAACACAAGAGGGTGCCGTTTTAACCAAAGTATTGGCAATCACTCTTTCTTTTCTGTACTCTAGATTAGTGTGGTTCTGTATTGTAATCCAGTAATTTCAACAATCTCGAAAATAGCATAATTGTTGCGTTTGCATGAAATGCTTAAATGTGTGAAAAGTCCACCCATGCCCAATAATGCTGATGATTTCCAAAGGTATTAACGCTGCAATCAACGTTTAATGGGCTATCAAAAATGCATATGTGCCAACGACCTCCCCAAGCGCAAAGGTGTGTGGACCGCCTTTATAATGGGTGCTGCAAACCTCGCTGCTCAGACAAGCTCGTTCTACAAGCAGGCAGCACTCTCCTGATGCCTCTGCCTACACATGACCTCCAGAAATGTTTAGGAGTTTCAGTCGTCAAAGGGACAAGATTTTCAACTGCTCCTATAGTCACCATCAGTACCCTCACAATGGCACTGACTTGTCTGTTGTATTGGGTAAGTGCTTTTTGTTGGGGTAGTTTCAAGTGACCAGTGCTTCAGGAGATGATTACCAAGCTGAGTTCTACACGCAACAATCATTTAATCAGAGCATTCGACACACTAAGATTACTTCAAATGGGAGCATTGATTTGTCCTATGTTCATAAGTGCTTCTCTTTGGGGTAGTTTTAATGATGAAATGTACTGTGAGCAAGGATCCATTTCTTCTATTATTTGTTTGTTTTTACTTTTGAAACAAAATGTTTTCACCCATATCCTTCTCGCTTACAGTGCAAAAAGGATTTGGTGATATTTGTCCACTATTTGGCATGCTTGCACGTTTCCTGTGTTTCCTTTGCTCGCCCCCAAGGCGGCAAAAGCAGCTGACGTCTACTCTAACTTTAGCATCTTTCTATTCAACCAATGCAGAAAGTGCTATCAAGTTGGGGTAAATGTTTGCTGACTGAACTACCTGTGTGCACCTGGACTTGATTCAGTTTTGTTTCGTTTGAAGAAGACCCTCAAGATGACTACAAAGAGAAGCATTTGTGATTCTGTGTAAAAAATAAGTGCTGCTCTTTGGGGCAGTCTTGTTGGTGTTTGTTCATCGTGGGCTTCGCTCATTGCCATCGCTGCAGCTGCATACCCATTGTAAACACAAGAGGGTGCCGTTTTAACCAAAGTATTGGCAATCACTCTTTCTTTTCTGTACTCTAGATTAGTGTGGTTCTGTATTGTAATCCAGTAATTTCAACAATCTCGAAAATAGCATAATTGTTGCGTTTGCATGAAATGCTTAAATGTGTGAAAAGTCCACCCATGCCCAATAATGCTGATGATTTCCAAAGGTATTAACGCTGCAATCAACGTTTAATGGGCTATCAAAAATGCATATGTGCCAACGACCTCCCCAAAGCGCAAAGGTGTGTGGACCGCCTTTATAATGGGTGCTGCAAACCTCGCTGCTCAGACAAGCTCGTTCTACAAGCAGGCAGCACTCTCCTGATGCCTCTGCCTACACATGACCTCCAGAAATGTTTAGGAGTTTCAGTCGTCAAAAGGGACAAGATTTTCAACTGCTCCTATAGTCACCATCAGTACCCTCACAATGGCACTGACTTGTCTGTTGTATTGGGTAAGTGCTTTTTGTTGGGGTAGTTTCAAGTGACCAGTGCTTCAGGAGATGATTACCAAGCTGAGTTCTACACGCAACAATCATTTAATCAGAGCATTCGACACACTAAGATTACTTCAAATGGGAGCATTGATTTGTCCTATGTTCATAAGTGCTTCTCTTTGGGGTAGTTTTAATGATGAAATGTACTGTGAGCAAGGATCCATTTCTTCTCTTATTTGTTTGTTGTTACTTTTGAAACAAAATGTTTTCACCCATATCCTTCTCGCTTACAGTGCAAAAAGGATTTGGTGATATTTGTCCACTATTTGGCATGCTTGCACGTTTCCTGTGTTTCCTTTGCTCCGCCCCAAGGCGGCAAAAGCAGCTGACGTCTACTCTAACTTTAGCATCTTTCTATTCAACCAATGCAGAAAGTGCTATCAAGTTCAGGGTAAATGTTTGCTGACTGAACTACCTGTGTGCACCTGGACTTGATTCAGTTTTGTTTCGTTTGAAGAAGACCCTCAAGATGACTACAAAGAGAAGCATTTGTGATTCTGTGTAAAAAAATAAGTGCTGCTCTTTGGGGCAGTCTTGTTGGTGTTTGTTCATCGTGGGCTTCGCTCATTGCCATCGCTGCAGCTGCATACCCATTGTAAACACAAGAGGGTGCCGTTTTAACCAAAGTATTGGCAATCACTCTTTCTTTTCTGTACTCTAGATTAGTGTGGTTCTGTATTGTAATCCAGTAATTTCAACAATCTCGAAAATAGCATAATTGTTGCGTTTGCATGAAATGCTTAAATGTGTGAAAAGTCCACCCATGCCCAATAATGCTGATGATTTCCAAAGGTATTAACGCTGCAATCAACGTTTAATGGGCTATCAAAAATGCATATGTGCCAACGACCTCCCCAAGCGCAAAGGTGTGGACCGCCTTTATAATGGGTGCTGCAAACCTCGCTGCTCAGACAAGCTCGTTCTACAAGCAGGCAGCACTCTCCTGATGCCTCTGCCTACACATGACCTCCAGAAATGTTTAGGAGTTTCAGTCGTCAAAAGGGACAAGATTTTCAACTGCTCCTATAGTCACCATCAGTACCCTCACAATGGCACTGACTTGTCTGTTGTATTGGGTAAGTGCTTTTGTTGGGGTAGTTTCAAGTGACCAGTGCTTCAGGAGATGATTACCAAGCTGAGTTCTACACGCAACAATCATTTAATCAGAGCATTCGACACACTAAGATTACTTCAAATGGGAGCATTGATTTGTCCTATGTTCATAAGTGCTTCTCTTTGGGGTAGTTTTAATGATGAAATGTACTGTGAGCAAGGATCCATTTCTTCTCTTATTTGTTTGTTTTTACTTTTGAAACAAAATGTTTTCACCCATATCCTTCTCGCTTACAGTGCAAAAAGGATTTGGTGATATTTGTCCACTATTTGGCATGCTTGCACGTTTCCTGTGTTTCCTTTGCTCGCCCCAAGGCGGCAAAAGCAGCTGACGTCTACTCTAACTTTAGCATCTTTCTATTCAACCAATGCAGAAAGTGCTATCAAGTTGGGAGTAAATGTTTGCTGACTGAACTACCTGTGTGCACCTGGACTTGATTCAGTTTTGTTTCGTTTGAAGAAGACCCTCAAGATGACTACAAAGAGAAGCATTTGTGATTCTGTGTAAAAAAATAAGTGCTGCTCTTTGGGGCAGTCTTGTTGGTGTTTGTTCATCGTGGGCTTCGCTCATTGCCATCGCTGCAGCTGCATACCCATTGTAAACACAAGAGGGTGCCGTTTTAACCAAAGTATTGGCAATCACTCTTTCTTTTCTGTACTCTAGATTAGTGTGGTTCTGTATTGTAATCCAGTAATTTCAACAATCTCGAAAATAGCATAATTGTTGCGTTTGCATGAAATGCTTAAATGTGTGAAAAGTCCACCCATGCCCAATAATGCTGATGATTTCCAAAGGTATTAACGCTGCAATCAACGTTTAATGGGCTATCAAAAATGCATATGTGCCAACGACCTCCCCAAACGCAAAGGTGTGTGGACCGCCTTTATAATGGGTGCTGCAAACCTCGCTGCTCAGACAAGCTCGTTCTACAAGCAGGCAGCACTCTCCTGATGCCTCTGCCTACACATGACCTCCAGAAATGTTTAGGAGTTTCAGTCGTCAAAGGGACAAGATTTTCAACTGCTCCTATAGTCACCATCAGTACCCTCACAATGGCACTGACTTGTCTGTTGTATTGGGTAAGTGCTTTTGTTGGGGTAGTTTCAAGTGACCAGTGCTTCAGGAGATGATTACCAAGCTGAGTTCTACACGCAACAATCATTTAATCAGAGCATTCGACACACTAAGATTACTTCAAATGGGAGCATTGATTTGTCCTATGTTCATAAGTGCTTCTCTTTGGGGTAGTTTTAATGATGAAATGTACTGTGAGCAAGGATCCATTTCTTCTATTATTTGTTTGTTTTACTTTTGAAACAAAATGTTTTCACCCATATCCTTCTCGCTTACAGTGCAAAAAGGATTTGGTGATATTTGTCCACTATTTGGCATGCTTGCACGTTTCCTGTGTTTCCTTTGCTCGCCCCAAGGCGGCAAAAGCAGCTGACGTCTACTCTAACTTTAGCATCTTTCTATTCAACCAATGCAGAAAGTGCTATCAAGTTCAGGGTAAATGTTTGCTGACTGAACTACCTGTGTGCACCTGGACTTGATTCAGTTTTGTTTCGTTTGAAGAAGACCCTCAAGATGACTACAAAGAGAAGCATTTGTGATTCTGTGTAAAAAATAAGTGCTGCTCTTTGGGGCAGTCTTGTTGGTGTTTGTTCATCGTGGGCTTCGCTCATTGCCATCGCTGCAGCTGCATACCCATTGTAAACACAAGAGGGTGCCGTTTTAACCAAAGTATTGGCAATCACTCTTTCTTTTCTGTACTCTAGATTAGTGTGGTTCTGTATTGTAATCCAGTAATTTCAACAATCTCGAAAATAGCATAATTGTTGCGTTTGCATGAAATGCTTAAATGTGTGAAAAGTCCACCCATGCCCAATAATGCTGATGATTTCCAAAGGTATTAACGCTGCAATCAACGTTTAATGGGCTATCAAAAATGCATATGTGCCAACGACCTCCCCAAAGCGCAAAGGTGTGTGGACCGCCTTTATAATGGGTGCTGCAAACCTCGCTGCTCAGACAAGCTCGTTCTACAAGCAGGCAGCACTCTCCTGATGCCTCTGCCTACACATGACCTCCAGAAATGTTTAGGAGTTTCAGTCGTCAAAGGGACAAGATTTTCAACTGCTCCTATAGTCACCATCAGTACCCTCACAATGGCACTGACTTGTCTGTTGTATTGGGTAAGTGCTTTTGTTGGGGTAGTTTCAAGTGACCAGTGCTTCAGGAGATGATTACCAAGCTGAGTTCTACACGCAACAATCATTTAATCAGAGCATTCGACACACTAAGATTACTTCAAATGGGAGCATTGATTTGTCCTATGTTCATAAGTGCTTCTCTTTGGGGTAGTTTTAATGATGAAATGTACTGTGTGAGCAAGGATCCATTTCTTCTCTTATTTTTTGTTTTTACTTTTGAAACAAAATGTTTTCACCCATATCCTTCTCGCTTACAGTGCAAAAAGGATTTGGTGATATTTGTCCACTATTTGGCATGCTTGCACGTTTCCTGTGTTCCTTTGCTCGCGCCCCAAGGCGGCAAAAGCAGCTGACGTCTACTCTAACTTTAGCATCTTTCTATTCAACCAATGCAGAAAGTGCTATCAAGTTCAGGGTAAATGTTTGCTGACTGAACTACCTGTGTGCACCTGGACTTGATTCAGTTTTGTTTCGTTTGAAGAAGACCCTCAAGATGACTACAAAGAGAAGCATTTGTGATTCTGTGTAAAAAAATAAGTGCTGCTCTTTGGGGCAGTCTTGTTGGTGTTTGTTCATCGTGGGCTTCGCTCATTGCCATCGCTGCAGCTGCATACCCATTGTAAACACAAGAGGGTGCCGTTTTAACCAAAGTATTGGCAATCACTCTTTCTTTTCTGTACTTAGATTAGTGTGGTTCTGTATTGTAATCCAGTAATTTCAACAATCTCGAAAATAGCATAATTGTTGCGTTTGCATGAAATGCTTAAATGTGTGAAAAGTCCACCCATGCCCAATAATGCTGATGATTTCCAAAGGTATTAACGCTGCAATCAACGTTTAATGGGCTATCAAAAATGCATATGTGCCAACGACCTCCCCAAAGCGCAAAGGTGTGTGGACCGCCTTTATAATGGGTGCTGCAAACCTCGCTGCTCAGACAAGCTCGTTCTACAAGCAGGCAGCACTCTCCTGATGCCTCTGCCTACACATGACCTCCAGAAATGTTTAGGAGTTTCAGTCGTCAAAAGGGACAAGATTTTCAACTGCTCCTATAGTCACCATCAGTACCCTCACAATGGCACTGACTTGTCTGTTGTATTGGGTAAGTGCTTTTGTTGGGGTAGTTTCAAGTGACCAGTGCTTCAGGAGATGATTACCAAGCTGAGTTCTACACGCAACAATCATTTAATCAGAGCATTCGACACACTAAGATTACTTCAAATGGGAGCATTGATTTGTCCTATGTTCATAAGTGCTTCTCTTTGGGGTAGTTTTAATGATGAAATGTACTGTGAGCAAGGATCCATTTCTTCTCTTATTTGTTTGTTTTTACTTTTGAAACAAAATGTTTTCACCCATATCCTTCTCGCTTACAGTGCAAAAAGGATTTGGTGATATTTGTCCACTATTTGGCATGCTTGCACGTTTCCTGTGTTTCCTTTGCTCGCCCCAAGGCGGCAAAAGCAGCTGACGTCTACTCTAACTTTAGCATCTTTCTATTCAACCAATGCAGAAAGTGCTATCAAGTTCAGGAGTAAATGTTTGCTGACTGAACTACCTGTGTGCACCTGGACTTGATTCAGTTTTGTTTTTCGTTTGAAGAAGACCCTCAAGATGACTACAAAGAGAAGCATTTGTGATTCTGTGTAAAAAAATAAGTGCTGCTCTTTGGGGCAGTCTTGTTGGTGTTTGTTCATCGTGGGCTTCGCTCATTGCCATCGCTGCAGCTGCATACCCATTGTAAACACAAAGAGGTGCCGTTTTAACCAAAGTATTGGCAATCACTCTTTCTTTTCTGTACTCTAGATTAGTGTGGTTCTGTATTGTAATCCAGTAATTTCAACAATCTCGAAAATAGCATAATTGTTGCGTTTGCATGAAATGCTTAAATGTGTGAAAAGTCCACCCATGCCCAATAATGCTGATGATTTCCAAAGGTATTAACGCTGCAATCAACGTTTAATGGGCTATCAAAAATGCATATGTGCCAACGACCTCCCCAAACGCAAAGGTGTGTGGACCGCCTTTATAATGGGTGCTGCAAACCTCGCTGCTCAGACAAGCTCGTTCTACAAGCAGGCAGCACTCTCCTGATGCCTCTGCCTACACATGACCTCCAGAAATGTTTAGGAGTTTCAGTCGTCAAAAGGGACAAGATTTTCAACTGCTCTCCTATAGTCACCATCAGTACCCTCACAATGGCACTGACTTGTCTGTTGTATTGGGTAAGTGCTTTTTGTTGGGGTAGTTTCAAGTGACCAGTGCTTCAGGAGATGATTACCAAGCTGAGTTCTACACGCAACAATCATTTAATCAGAGCATTCGACACACTAAGATTACTTCAAATGGGAGCATTGATTTGTCCTATGTTCATAAGTGCTTCTCTTTGGGGTAGTTTTAATGATGAAATGTACTGTGAGCAAGGATCCATTTCTTCTCTTATTTGTTTGTTTTACTTTTGAAACAAAATGTTTTCACCCATATCCTTCTCGCTTACAGTGCAAAAAGGATTTGGTGATATTTGTCCACTATTTGGCATGCTTGCACGTTTCCTGTGTTTCCTTTGCTCGCCCCCAAGGCGGCAAAAGCAGCTGACGTCTACTCTAACTTTAGCATCTTTCTATTCAACCAATGCAGAAAGTGCTATCAAGTTCAGGGTAAATGTTTGCTGACTGAACTACCTGTGTGCACCTGGACTTGATTCAGTTTTGTTTCGTTTGAAGAAGACCCTCAAGATGACTACAAAGAGAAGCATTTGTGATTCTGTGTAAAAAAATAAGTGCTGCTCTTTGGGGCAGTCTTGTTGGTGTTTGTTCATCGTGGGCTTCGCTCATTGCCATCGCTGCAGCTGCATACCCATTGTAAACACAAGAGGGTGCCGTTTTAACCAAAGTATTGGCAATCACTCTTTCTTTTCTGTACTCTAGATTAGTGTGGTTCTGTATTGTAATCCAGTAATTTCAACAATCTCGAAAATAGCATAATTGTTGCGTTTGCATGAAATGCTTAAATGTGTGAAAAGTCCACCCATGCCCAATAATGCTGATGATTTCCAAAGGTATTAACGCTGCAATCAACGTTTAATGGGCTATCAAAAATGCATATGTGCCAACGACCTCCCCAAACGCAAAGGTGTGTGGACCGCCTTTATAATGGGTGCTGCAAACCTCGCTGCTCAGACAAGCTCGTTCTACAAGCAGGCAGCACTCTCCTGATGCCTCTGCCTACACATGACCTCCAGAAATGTTTAGGAGTTTCAGTCGTCAAAAGGGACAAGATTTTCAACTGCTCCTATAGTCACCATCAGTACCCTCACAATGGCACTGACTTGTCTGTTGTATTGGGTAAGTGCTTTTGTTGGGGTAGTTTCAAGTGACCAGTGCTTCAGGAGATGATTACCAAGCTGAGTTCTACACGCAACAATCATTTAATCAGAGCATTCGACACACTAAGATTACTTCAAATGGGAGCATTGATTTGTCCTATGTTCATAAGTGCTTCTCTTTGGGGTAGTTTTAATGATGAAATGTACTGTGAGCAAGGATCCATTTCTTCTATTATTTGTTTGTTGTTACTTTTGAAACAAAATGTTTTCACCCATATCCTTCGCTTACAGTGCAAAAAGGATTTGGTGATATTTGTCCACTATTTGGCATGCTTGCACGTTTCCTGTGTTTCCTTTGCTCGCGCCCCAAGGCGGCAAAAGCAGCTGACGTCTACTCTAACTTTAGCATCTTTCTATTCAACCAATGCAGAAAGTGCTATCAAGTTGGGGTAAATGTTTGCTGACTGAACTACCTGTGTGCACCTGGACTTGATTCAGTTTTGTTTCGTTTGAAGAAGACCCTCAAGATGACTACAAAGAGAAGCATTTGTGATTCTGTGTAAAAAAATAAGTGCTGCTCTTTGGGGCAGTCTTGTTGGTGTTTGTTCATCGTGGGCTTCGCTCATTGCCATCGCTGCAGCTGCATACCCATTGTAAACACAAGAGGGTGCCGTTTTAACCAAAGTATTGGCAATCACTCTTTCTTTTCTGTACTTTAGATTAGTGTGGTTCTGTATTGTAATCCAGTAATTTCAACAATCTCGAAAATAGCATAATTGTTGCGTTTGCATGAAATGCTTAAATGTGTGAAAAGTCCACCCATGCCCAATAATGCTGATGATTTCCAAAGGTATTAACGCTGCAATCAACGTTTAATGGGCTATCAAAAATGCATATGTGCCAACGACCTCCCCAAACGCAAAGGTGTGTGGACCGCCTTTATAATGGGTGCTGCAAACCTCGCTGCTCAGACAAGCTCGTTCTACAAGCAGGCAGCACTCTCCTGATGCCTCTGCCTACACATGACCTCCAGAAATGTTTAGGAGTTTCAGTCGTCAAAAGGGACAAGATTTTCAACTGCTCCTATAGTCACCATCAGTACCCTCACAATGGCACTGACTTGTCTGTTGTATTGGGTAAGTGCTTTTGTTGGGGTAGTTTCAAGTGACCAGTGCTTCAGGAGATGATTACCAAGCTGAGTTCTACACGCAACAATCATTTAATCAGAGCATTCGACACA
The DNA here is from genome assembly GCF_018831695.1 of Puntigrus tetrazona. Lineage (NCBI taxonomy): Eukaryota > Metazoa > Chordata > Actinopteri > Cypriniformes > Cyprinidae > Puntigrus > Puntigrus tetrazona. Next base: position 485,978 of record NC_056708.1, read on the forward strand.
CTAAGATTACTTCAAATGGGAGCATTGATTTGTCCTATGTTCATAAGTGCTTCTCTTTGGGGTAGTTTTAATGATGAAATGTACTGTGAGCAAGGATCCATTTCTTCTATTATTTGTTTGTTGTTACTTTTGAAACAAAATGTTTTCACCCATATCCTTCTCGCTTACAGTGCAAAAAGGATTTGGTGATATTTGTCCACTATTTGGCATGCTTGCACGTTTCCTGTGTTTCCTTTGCTCGCCCCAAGGCGGCAAAAGCAGCTGACGTCTACTCTAACTTTAGCATCTTTCTATTCAACCAATGCAGAAAGTGCTATCAAGTTGGGGTAAATGTTTGCTGACTGAACTACCTGTGTGCACCTGGACTTGATTCAGTTTTGTTTCGTTTGAAGAAGACCCTCAAGATGACTACAAAGAGAAGCATTTGTGATTCTGTAAAAAAAATAAGTGCTGCTCTTTGGGGCAGTCTTGTTGGTGTTTGTTCATCGTGGGCTTCGCTCATTGCCATCGCTGCAGCTGCATACCCATTGTAAACACAAGAGGGTGCCGTTTTAACCAAAGTATTGGCAATCACTCTTTCTTTTCTGTACTTTAGATTAGTGTGGTTCTGTATTGTAATCCAGTAATTTCAACAATCTCGAAAATAGCATAATTGTTGCGTTTGCATGAAATGCTTAAATGTGTGAAAAGTCCACCCATGCCCAATAATGCTGATGATTTCCAAAGGTATTAACGCTGCAATCAACGTTTAATGGGCTATCAAAAATGCATATGTGCCAACGACCTCCCAAACGCAAAGGTGTGTGGACCGCCTTTATAATGGGTGCTGCAAACCTCGCTGCTCAGACAAGCTCGTTCTACAAGCAGGCAGCACTCTCCTGATGCCTCTGCCTACACATGACCTCCAGAAATGTTTAGGAGTTTCAGTCGTCAAAAGGGACAAGATTTTCAACTGCTCCTATAGTCACCATCAGTACCCTCACAATGGCACTGACTTGTCTGTTGTATTGGGTAAGTGCTTTTTGTTGGGGTAGTTTCAAGTGACCAGTGCTTCAGGAGATGATTACCAAGCTGAGTTCTACACGCAACAATCATTTAATCAGAGCATTCGACACACTAAGATTACTTCAAATGGGAGCATTGATTTGTCCTATGTTCATAAGTGCTTCTCTTTGGGGTAGTTTTAATGATGAAATGTACTGTGAGCAAGGATCCATTTCTTCTATTATTTGTTTGTTGTTACTTTTGAAACAAAATGTTTTCACCCATATCCTTCTCGCTTACAGTGCAAAAAGGATTTGGTGATATTTGTCCACTATTTGGCATGCTTGCACGTTTCCTGTGTTTCCTTTGCTCGCCCCCAAGGCGGCAAAAGCAGCTGACGTCTACTCTAACTTTAGCATCTTTCTATTCAACCAATGCAGAAAGTGCTATCAAGTTGGGGTAAATGTTTGCTGACTGAACTACCTGTGTGCACCTGGACTTGATTCAGTTTTGTTTCGTTTGAAGAAGACCCTCAAGATGACTACAAAGAGAAGCATTTGTGATTCTGTGTAAAAAAATAAGTGCTGCTCTTTGGGGCAGTCTTGTTGGTGTTTGTTCATCGTGGGCTTCGCTCATTGCCATCGCTGCAGCTGCATACCCATTGTAAACACAAGAGGGTGCCGTTTTAACCAAAGTATTGGCAATCACTCTTTCTTTTCTGTACTCTAGATTAGTGTGGTTCTGTATTGTAATCCAGTAATTTCAACAATCTCGAAAATAGCATAATTGTTGCGTTTGCATGAAATGCTTAAATGTGTGAAAAGTCCACCCATGCCCAATAATGCTGATGATTTCCAAAGGTATTAACGCTGCAATCAACGTTTAATGGGCTATCAAAAATGCATATGTGCCAACGACCTCCCCAAACGCAAAGGTGTGTGGACCGCCTTTATAATGGGTGCTGCAAACCTCGCTGCTCAGACAAGCTCGTTCTACAAGCAGGCAGCACTCTCCTGATGCCTCTGCCTACACATGACCTCCAGAAATGTTTAGGAGTTTCAGTCGTCAAAGGGACAAGATTTTCAACTGCTCCTATAGTCACCATCAGTACCCTCACAATGGCACTGACTTGTCTGTTGTATTGGGTAAGTGCTTTTTGTTGGGGTAGTTTCAAGTGACCAGTGCTTCAGGAGATGATTACCAAGCTGAGTTCTACACGCAACAATCATTTAATCAGAGCATTCGACACACTAAGATTACTTCAAATGGGAGCATTGATTTGTCCTATGTTCATAAGTGCTTCTCTTTGGGGTAGTTTTAATGATGAAATGTACTGTGAGCAAGGATCCATTTCTTCTATTATTTGTTTGTTGTTACTTTTGAAACAAAATGTTTTCACCCATATCCTTCTCGCTTACAGTGCAAAAAGGATTTGGTGATATTTGTCCACTATTTGGCATGCTTGCACGTTTCCTGTGTTTCCTTTGCTCGCCCCCAAGGCGGCAAAAGCAGCTGACGTCTACTCTAACTTTAGCATCTTTCTATTCAACCAATGCAGAAAGTGCTATCAAGTTGGGGTAAATGTTTGCTGACTGAACTACCTGTGTGCACCTGGACTTGATTCAGTTTTGTTTCGTTTGAAGAAGACCCTCAAGATGACTACAAAGAGAAGCATTTGTGATTCTGTGTAAAAAAATAAGTGCTGCTCTTTGGGGCAGTCTTGTTGGTGTTTGTTCATCGTGGGCTTCGCTCATTGCCATCGCTGCAGCTGCATACCCATTGTAAACACAAGAGGGTGCCGTTTTAACCAAAGTATTGGCAATCACTCTTTCTTTTCTGTACTTTAGATTAGTGTGGTTCTGTATTGTAATCCAGTAATTTCAACAATCTCGAAAATAGCATAATTGTTGCGTTTGCATGAAATGCTTAAATGTGTGAAAAGTCCACCCATGCCCAATAATGCTGATGATTTCCAAAGGTATTAACGCTGCAATCAACGTTTAATGGGCTATCAAAAATGCATATGTGCCAACGACCTCCCCAAACGCAAAGGTGTGTGGACCGCCTTTATAATGGGTGCTGCAAACCTCGCTGCTCAGACAAGCTCGTTCTACAAGCAGGCAGCACTCTCCTGATGCCTCTGCCTACACATGACCTCCAGAAATGTTTAGGAGTTTCAGTCGTCAAAAGGGACAAGATTTTCAACTGCTCCTATAGTCACCATCAGTACCCTCACAATGGCACTGACTTGTCTGTTGTATTGGGTAAGTGCTTTTGTTGGGGTAGTTTCAAGTGACCAGTGCTTCAGGAGATGATTACCAAGCTGAGTTCTACACGCAACAATCATTTAATCAGAGCATTCGACACACTAAGATTACTTCAAATGGGAGCATTGATTTGTCCTATGTTCATAAGTGCTTCTCTTTGGGGTAGTTTTAATGATGAAATGTACTGTGAGCAAGGATCCATTTCTTCTATTATTTGTTTGTTGTTACTTTTGAAACAAAATGTTTTCACCCATATCCTTCTCGCTTACAGTGCAAAAAGGATTTGGTGATATTTGTCCACTATTTGGCATGCTTGCACGTTTCCTGTGTTTCCTTTGCTCGCCCCAAAAAGCGGCAAAAGCAGCTGACGTCTACTCTAACTTTAGCATCTTTCTATTCAACCAATGCAGAAAGTGCTATCAAGTTGGGGTAAATGTTTGCTGACTGAACTACCTGTGTGCACCTGGACTTGATTCAGTTTTGTTTCGTTTGAAAAGACCCTCAAGATGACTACAAAGAGAAGCATTTGTGATTCTGTGTAAAAAAATAAGTGCTGCTCTTTGGGGCAGTCTTGTTGGTGTTTGTTCATCGTGGGCTTCGCTCATTGCCATCGCTGCAGCTGCATACCCATTGTAAACACAAGAGGGTGCCGTTTTAACCAAAGTATTGGCAATCACTCTTTCTTTTCTGTACTTTAGATTAGTGTGGTTCTGTATTGTAATCCAGTAATTTCAACAATCTCGAAAATAGCATAATTGTTGCGTTTGCATGAAATGCTTAAATGTGTGAAAAGTCCACCCATGCCCAATAATGCTGATGATTTCCAAAGGTATTAACGCTGCAATCAACGTTTAATGGGCTATCAAAAATGCATATGTGCCAACGACCTCCCCAAACGCAAAGGTGTGTGGACCGCCTTTATAATGGGTGCTGCAAACCTCGCTGCTCAGACAAGCTCGTTCTACAAGCAGGCAGCACTCTCCTGATGCCTCTGCCTACACATGACCTCCAGAAATGTTTAGGAGTTTCAGTCGTCAAAGGGACAAGATTTTCAACTGCTCCTATAGTCACCATCAGTACCCTCACAATGGCACTGACTTGTCTGTTGTATTGGGTAAGTGCTTTTGTTGGGGTAGTTTCAAGTGACCAGTGCTTCAGGAGATGATTACCAAGCTGAGTTCTACACGCAACAATCATTTAATCAGAGCATTCGACACACTAAGATTACTTCAAATGGGAGCATTGATTTGTCCTATGTTCATAAGTGCTTCTCTTTGGGGTAGTTTTAATGATGAAATGTACTGTGAGCAAGGATCCATTTCTTCTATTATTTGTTTGTTGTTACTTTTGAAACAAAATGTTTTCACCCATATCCTTCTCGCTTACAGTGCAAAAAGGATTTGGTGATATTTGTCCACTATTTGGCATGCTTGCACGTTTCCTGTGTTTCCTTTGCTCGCCCCAAGGCGGCAAAAGCAGCTGACGTCTACTCTAACTTTAGCATCTTTCTATTCAACCAATGCAGAAAGTGCTATCAAGTTGGGGTAAATGTTTGCTGACTGAACTACCTGTGTGCACCTGGACTTGATTCAGTTTTGTTTCGTTTGAAGAAGACCCTCAAGATGACTACAAAGAGAAGCATTTGTGATTCTGTGTAAAAAAATAAGTGCTGCTCTTTGGGGCAGTCTTGTTGGTGTTTGTTCATCGTGGGCTTCGCTCATTGCCATCGCTGCAGCTGCATACCCATTGTAAACACAAGAGGGTGCCGTTTTAACCAAAGTATTGGCAATCACTCTTTCTTTTCTGTACTTTAGATTAGTGTGGTTCTGTATTGTAATCCAGTAATTTCAACAATCTCGAAAATAGCATAATTGTTGCGTTTGCATGAAATGCTTAAATGTGTGAAAAGTCCACCCATGCCCAATAATGCTGATGATTTCCAAAGGTATTAACGCTGCAATCAACGTTTAATGGGCTATCAAAAATGCATATGTGCCAACGACCTCCCCAAACGCAAAGGTGTGTGGACCGCCTTTATAATGGGTGCTGCAAACCTCGCTGCTCAGACAAGCTCGTTCTACAAGCAGGCAGCACTCTCCTGATGCCTCTGCCTACACATGACCTCCAGAAATGTTTAGGAGTTTCAGTCGTCAAAAGGGACAAGATTTTCAACTGCTCCTATAGTCACCATCAGTACCCTCACAATGGCACTGACTTGTCTGTTGTATTGGGTAAGTGCTTTTGTTGGGGTAGTTTCAAGTGACCAGTGCTTCAGGAGATGATTACCAAGCTGAGTTCTACACGCAACAATCATTTAATCAGAGCATTCGACACACTAAGATTACTTCAAATGGGAGCATTGATTTGTCCTATGTTCATAAGTGCTTCTCTTTGGGGTAGTTTTAATGATGAAATGTACTGTGAGCAAGGATCCATTTCTTCTATTATTTGTTTGTTGTTACTTTTGAAACAAAATGTTTTCACCCATATCCTTCTCGCTTACAGTGCAAAAAGGATTTGGTGATATTTGTCCACTATTTGGCATGCTTGCACGTTTCCTGTGTTTCCTTTGCTCGCCCCAAGGCGGCAAAAGCAGCTGACGTCTACTCTAACTTTAGCATCTTTCTATTCAACCAATGCAGAAAGTGCTATCAAGTTGGAGTAAATGTTTGCTGACTGAACTACCTGTGTGCACCTGGACTTGATTCAGTTTTGTTTCGTTTGAAGAAGACCCTCAAGATGACTACAAAGAGAAGCATTTGTGATTCTGTGTAAAAAATAAGTGCTGCTCTTTGGGGCAGTCTTGTTGGTGTTTGTTCATCGTGGGCTTCGCTCATTGCCATCGCTGCAGCTGCATACCCATTGTAAACACAAGAGGGTGCCGTTTTAACCAAAGTATTGGCAATCACTCTTTCTTTTCTGTACTTTAGATTAGTGTGGTTCTGTATTGTAATCCAGTAATTTCAACAATCTCGAAAATAGCATAATTGTTGCGTTTGCATGAAATGCTTAAATGTGTGAAAAGTCCACCCATGCCCAATAATGCTGATGATTTCCAAAGGTATTAACGCTGCAATCAACGTTTAATGGGCTATCAAAAATGCATATGTGCCAACGACCTCCCCAAACGCAAAGGTGTGTGGACCGCCTTTATAATGGGTGCTGCAAACCTCGCTGCTCAGACAAGCTCGTTCTACAAGCAGGCAGCACTCTCCTGATGCCTCTGCCTACACATGACCTCCAGAAATGTTTAGGAGTTTCAGTCGTCAAAAGGGACAAGATTTTCAACTGCTCCTATAGTCACCATCAGTACCCTCACAATGGCACTGACTTGTCTGTTGTATTGGGTAAGTGCTTTTGTTGGGGTAGTTTCAAGTGACCAGTGCTTCAGGAGATGATTACCAAGCTGAGTTCTACACGCAACAATCATTTAATCAGAGCATTCGACACACTAAGATTACTTCAAATGGGAGCATTGATTTGTCCTATGTTCATAAGTGCTTCTCTTTGGGGTAGTTTTAATGATGAAATGTACTGTGAGCAAGGATCCATTTCTTCTATTATTTGTTTGTTTTTACTTTTGAAACAAAATGTTTTCACCCATATCCTTCTCGCTTACAGTGCAAAAAGGATTTGGTGATATTTGTCCACTATTTGGCATGCTTGCACGTTTCCTGTGTTTCCTTTGCTCGCGCCCCAAGGCGGCAAAAGCAGCTGACGTCTACTCTAACTTTAGCATCTTTCTATTCAACCAATGCAGAAAGTGCTATCAAGTTGGGGTAAATGTTTGCTGACTGAACTACCTGTGTGCACCTGGACTTGATTCAGTTTTGTTTCGTTTGAAGAAGACCCTCAAGATGACTACAAAGAGAAGCATTTGTGATTCTGTGTAAAAAAATAAGTGCTGCTCTTTGGGGCAGTCTTGTTGGTGTTTGTTCATCGTGGGCTTCGCTCATTGCCATCGCTGCAGCTGCATACCCATTGTAAACACAAGAGGGTGCCGTTTTAACCAAAGTATTGGCAATCACTCTTTCTTTTCTGTACTTTAGATTAGTGTGGTTCTGTATTGTAATCCAGTAATTTCAACAATCTCGAAAATAGCATAATTGTTGCGTTTGCATGAAATGCTTAAATGTGTGAAAAGTCCACCCATGCCCAATAATGCTGATGATTTCCAAAGGTATTAACGCTGCAATCAACGTTTAATGGGCTATCAAAAATGCATATGTGCCAACGACCTCCCCAAACGCAAAGGTGTGTGGACCGCCTTTATAATGGGTGCTGCAAACCTCGCTGCTCAGACAAGCTCGTTCTACAAGCAGGCAGCACTCTCCTGATGCCTCTGCCTACACATGACCTCCAGAAATGTTTAGGAGTTTCAGTCGTCAAAGGGACAAGATTTTCAACTGCTCCTATAGTCACCATCAGTACCCTCACAATGGCACTGACTTGTCTGTTGTATTGGGTAAGTGCTTTTGTTGGGGTAGTTTCAAGTGACCAGTGCTTCAGGAGATGATTACCAAGCTGAGTTCTACACGCAACAATCATTTAATCAGAGCATTCGACACACTAAGATTACTTCAAATGGGAGCATTGATTTGTCCTATGTTCATAAGTGCTTCTTTGGGGTAGTTTTAATGATGAAATGTACTGTGAGCAAGGATCCATTTCTTCTATTATTTGTTTGTTTTTACTTTTGAAACAAAATGTTTTCACCCATATCCTTCTCGCTTACAGTGCAAAAAGGATTTGGTGATATTTGTCCACTATTTGGCATGCTTGCACGTTTCCTGTGTTTCCTTTGCTCGCTTCAAGGCGGCAAAAGCAGCTGACGTCTACTCTAACTTTAGCATCTTTCTATTCAACCAATGCAGAAAGTGCTATCAAGTTGGGGTAAATGTTTGCTGACTGAACTACCTGTGTGCACCTGGACTTGATTCAGTTTTGTTTCGTTTGAAGAAGACCCTCAAGATGACTACAAAGAGAAGCATTTGTGATTCTGTGTAAAAAAATAAGTGCTGCTCTTTGGGGCAGTCTTGTTGGTGTTTGTTCATCGTGGGCTTCGCTCATTGCCATCGCTGCAGCTGCATACCCATTGTAAACACAAGAGGGTGCCGTTTTAACCAAAGTATTGGCAATCACTCTTTCTTTTCTGTACTTTAGATTAGTGTGGTTCTGTATTGTAATCCAGTAATTTCAACAATCTCGAAAATAGCATAATTGTTGCGTTTGCATGAAATGCTTAAATGTGTGAAAAGTCCACCCATGCCCAATAATGCTGATGATTTCCAAAGGTATTAACGCTGCAATCAACGTTTAATGGGCTATCAAAAATGCATATGTGCCAACGACCTCCCCAAACGCAAAGGTGTGTGGACCGCCTTTATAATGGGTGCTGCAAACCTCGCTGCTCAGACAAGCTCGTTCTACAAGCAGGCAGCACTCTCCTGATGCCTCTGCCTACACATGACCTCCAGAAATGTTTAGGAGTTTCAGTCGTCAAAAGGGACAAGATTTTCAACTGCTCCTATAGTCACCATCAGTACCCTCACAATGGCACTGACTTGTCTGTTGTATTGGGTAAGTGCTTTTGTTGGGGTAGTTTCAAGTGACCAGTGCTTCAGGAGATGATTACCAAGCTGAGTTCTACACGCAACAATCATTTAATCAGAGCATTCGACACACTAAGATTACTTCAAATGGGAGCATTGATTTGTCCTATGTTCATAAGTGCTTCTCTTTGGGGTAGTTTTAATGATGAAATGTACTGTGAGCAAGGATCCATTTCTTCTCTATTATTTGTTTGTTGTTACTTTTGAAACAAAATGTTTTCACCCATATCCTTCTCGCTTACAGTGCAAAAAGGATTTGGTGATATTTGTCCACTATTTGGCATGCTTGCACGTTTCCTGTGTTTCCTTTGCTCGCCCCCAAGGCGGCAAAAGCAGCTGACGCGTCTACTCTAACTTTAGCATCTTTCTATTCAACCAATGCAGAAAGTGCTATCAAGTTGGGGTAAATGTTTGCTGACTGAACTACCTGTGTGCACCTGGACTTGATTCAGTTTTGTTTCGTTTGAAGAAGACCCTCAAGATGACTACAAAGAGAAGCATTTGTGATTCTGTGTAAAAAAAATAAGTGCTGCTCTTTGGGGCAGTCTTGTTGGTGTTTGTTCATCGTGGGCTTCGCTCATTGCCATCGCTGCAGCTGCATACCCATTGTAAACACAAGAGGGTGCCGTTTTAACCAAAGTATTGGCAATCACTCTTTCTTTTCTGTACTTTAGATTAGTGTGGTTCTGTATTGTAATCCAGTAATTTCAACAATCTCGAAAATAGCATAATTGTTGCGTTTGCATGAAATGCTTAAATGTGTGAAAAGTCCACCCATGCCCAATAATGCTGATGATTTCCAAAGGTATTAACGCTGCAATCAACGTTTAATGGGCTATCAAAAATGCATATGTGCCAACGACCTCCCCAAACGCAAAGGTGTGTGGACCGCCTTTATAATGGGTGCTGCAAACCTCGCTGCTCAGACAAGCTCGTTCTACAAGCAGGCAGCACTCTCCTGATGCCTCTGCCTACACATGACCTCCAGAAATGTTTAGGAGTTTCAGTCGTCAAAAGGGACAAGATTTTCAACTGCTCCTATAGTCACCATCAGTACCCTCACAATGGCACTGACTTGTCTGTTGTATTGGGTAAGTGCTTTTGTTGGGGTAGTTTCAAGTGACCAGTGCTTCAGGAGATGATTACCAAGCTGAGTTCTACACGCAACAATCATTTAATCAGAGCATTCGACACACTAAGATTACTTCAAATGGGAGCATTGATTTGTCCTATGTTCATAAGTGCTTCTCTTTGGGGTAGTTTTAATGATGAAATGTACTGTGAGCAAGGATCCATTTCTTCTATTATTTGTTTGTTTTTACTTTTGAAACAAAATGTTTTCACCCATATCCTCTCTCGCTTACAGTGCAAAAAGGATTTGGTGATATTTGTCCACTATTTGGCATGCTTGCACGTTTCCTGTGTTTCCTTTGCTCGCCTCAAGGCGGCAAAAGCAGCTGACGTCTACTCTAACTTTAGCATCTTTCTATTCAACCAATGCAGAAAGTGCTATCAAGTTGGGGTAAATGTTTGCTGACTGAACTACCTGTGTGCACCTGGACTTGATTCAGTTTTGTTTCGTTTGAAGAAGACCCTCAAGATGACTACAAAGAGAAGCATTTGTGATTCTGTGTAAAAAAATAAGTGCTGCTCTTTGGGGCAGTCTTGTTGGTGTTTGTTCATCGTGGGCTTCGCTCATTGCCATCGCTGCAGCTGCATACCCATTGTAAACACAAGAGGGTGCCGTTTTAACCAAAGTATTGGCAATCACTCTTTCTTTTCTGTACTTTAGATTAGTGTGGTTCTGTATTGTAATCCAGTAATTTCAACAATCTCGAAAATAGCATAATTGTTGCGTTTGCATGAAATGCTTAAATGTGTGAAAAGTCCACCCATGCCCAATAATGCTGATGATTTCCAAAGGTATTAACGCTGCAATCAACGTTTAATGGGCTATCAAAAATGCATATGTGCCAACGACCTCCCCAAACGCAAAGGTGTGTGGACCGCCTTTATAATGGGTGCTGCAAACCTCGCTGCTCAGACAAGCTCGTTCTACAAGCAGGCAGCACTCTCCTGATGCCTCTGCCTACACATGACCTCCAGAAATGTTTAGGAGTTTCAGTCGTCAAAAGGGACAAGATTTTCAACTGCTCCTATAGTCACCATCAGTACCCTCACAATGGCACTGACTTGTCTGTTGTATTGGGTAAGTGCTTTTGTTGGGGTAGTTTCAAGTGACCAGTGCTTCAGGAGATGATTACCAAGCTGAGTTCTACACGCAACAATCATTTAATCAGAGCATTCGACACACTAAGATTACTTCAAATGGGAGCATTGATTTGTCCTATGTTCATAAGTGCTTCTCTTTGGGGTAGTTTTAATGATGAAATGTACTGTGAGCAAGGATCCATTTCTTCTATTATTTGTTTGTTTTACTTTTGAAACAAAATGTTTTCACCCATATCCTTCTCGCTTACAGTGCAAAAAGGATTTGGTGATATTTGTCCACTATTTGGCATGCTTGCACGTTTCCTGTGTTTCCTTTGCTCGCCTTCAAGGCGGCAAAAGCAGCTGACGTCTACTCTAACTTTAGCATCTTTCTATTCAACCAATGCAGAAAGTGCTATCAAGTTGGGGTAAATGTTTGCTGACTGAACTACCTGTGTGCACCTGGACTTGATTCAGTTTTGTTTCGTTTGAAGAAGACCCTCAAGATGACTACAAAGAGAAGCATTTGTGATTCTGTGTAAAAAAATAAGTGCTGCTCTTTGGGGCAGTCTTGTTGGTGTTTGTTCATCGTGGGCTTCGCTCATTGCCATCGCTGCAGCTGCATACCCATTGTAAACACAAGAGGGTGCCGTTTTAACCAAAGTATTGGCAATCACTCTTTCTTTTCTGTACTTTAGATTAGTGTGGTTCTGTATTGTAATCCAGTAATTTCAACAATCTCGAAAATAGCATAATTGTTGCGTTTGCATGAAATGCTTAAATGTGTGAAAAGTCCACCCATGCCCAATAATGCTGATGATTTCCAAAGGTATTAACGCTGCAATCAACGTTTAATGGGCTATCAAAATGCATATGTGCCAACGACCTCCCCAAACGCAAAGGTGTGTGGACCGCCTTTATAATGGGTGCTGCAAACCTCGCTGCTCAGACAAGCTCGTTCTACAAGCAGGCAGCACTCTCCTGATGCCTCTGCCTACACATGACCTCCAGAAATGTTTAGGAGTTTCAGTCGTCAAAAGGGACAAGATTTTCAACTGCTCCTATAGTCACCATCAGTACCCTCACAATGGCACTGACTTGTCTGTTGTATTGGGTAAGTGCTTTTGTTGGGGTAGTTTCAAGTGACCAGTGCTTCAGGAGATGATTACCAAGCTGAGTTCTACACGCAACAATCATTTAATCAGAGCATTCGACACACTAAGATTACTTCAAATGGGAGCATTGATTTGTCCTATGTTCATAAGTGCTTCTCTTTGGGGTAGTTTTAATGATGAAATGTACTGTGAGCAAGGATCCATTTCTTCTATTATTTGTTTGTTGTTACTTTTGAAACAAAATGTTTTCACCCATATCCTTCGCTTACAGTGCAAAAAAGATATTTGTCCACTGCCCCTCAAGGCGCAAAAGCTACTGACGTCTACTCTAACTTTAGCATCTTTCTATTCAACCAATGCAGAAAGTGCTATCAAGTTGGGGTAAATGTTTGCTGACTGAACTACCTGTGTGCACCTGGACTTGATTCAGTTTTGTTTCGTTTGAAGAAGACCTCAAGATGACTACAAAGAGAAGCATTTGTGATTCTGTGTAAAAAAATAAGTGCTGCTCTTTGGGGCAGTCTTGTTGGTGTTTGTTCATCGTGGGCTTCGCTCATTGCCATCGCTGCAGCTGCATACCCATTGTAAACACAAGAGGGTGCCGTTTTAACCAAAGTATTGGCAATCACTCTTTCTTTTCTGTACTTTAGATTAGTGTGGTTCTGTATTGTAATCCAGTAATTTCAACAATCTCGAAAATAGCATAATTGTTGCGTTTGCATGAAATGCTTAAATGTGTGAAAAGTCCACCCATGCCCAATAATGCTGATGATTTCCAAAGGTATTAACGCTGCAATCAACGTTTAATGGGCTATCAAAAATGCATATGTGCCAACGACCTCCCCAAACGCAAAGGTGTGTGGACCGCCTTTATAATGGGTGCTGCAAACCTCGCTGCTCAGACAAGCTCGTTCTACAAGCAGGCAGCACTCTCCTGATGCCTCTGCCTACACATGACCTCCAGAAATGTTTAGGAGTTTCAGTCGCCAAAGGGACAAGATTTTCAACTGCTCCTATAGTCACCATCAGTACCCTCACAATGGCACTGACTTGTCTGTTGTATTGGGTAAGTGCTTTTTGTTGGGGTAGTTTCAAGTGACCAGTGCTTCAGGAGATGATTACCAAGCTGAGTTCTACATGCAACAATCATTTAATCAGAGCATTCGACATACTAAGATTACTTCAAATGGGAGCATTGATTTGTCCTATGTTCATAAGTGCTTCTCTTTGGGGTAGTTTTAATGATGAAATGTACTGTGAGCAAGGATCCATTTCTTCTATTATTTGTTTGTTTTTACTTTTGAAACAAAATGTTTTCACCCATATCCTTCTCGCTTACAGTGCAAAAAGGATTTGGTGATATTTGTCCACTATTTGGCATGCTTGCACGTTTCTGTGTTTTCCTTCGCTCCTTCAAGGCGGCAAAAGCAGCTGACGTCTACTCTAACTTTAGCATCTTTCTATTCAACCAATGCAGAAAGTGCTATCAAGTTGGGGTAAATGTTTGCTGACTGAACTACCTGTGTGCACCTGGACTTGATTCAGTTTTGTTTCGTTTGAAGAAGACCCTCAAGATGACTACAAAGAGAAGCATTTGTGATTCTGTGTAAAAAAATAAGTGCTGCTCTTTGGGGCAGTCTTGTTGGTGTTTGTTCATCGTGGGCTTCGCTCATTGCCATCGCTGCAGCTGCATACCCATTGTAAACACAAGAGGGTGCCGTTTTAACCAAAGTATTGGCAATCACTTCTTTCTTTTCTGTACTTTAGATTAGTGTGGTTCTGTATTGTAATCCAGTAATTTCAACAATCTCGAAAATAGCATAATTGTTGCGTTTGCATGAAATGCTTAAATGTGTGAAAAGTCCACCCATGCCCAATAATGCTGATGATTTCCAAAGGTATTAACGCTGCAATCAACGTTTAATGGGCTATCAAAAATGCATATGTGCCAACGACCTCCCCAAACGCAAAGGTGTGTGGACCGCCTTTATAATGGGTGCTGCAAACCTCGCTGCTCAGACAAGCTCGTTCTACAAGCAGGCAGCACTCTCCTGATGCCTCTGCCTACACATGACCTCCAGAAATGTTTAGGAGTTTCAGTCGTCAAAAGGGACAAGATTTTCAACTGCTCCTATAGTCACCATCAGTACCCTCACAATGGCACTGACTTGTCTGTTGTATTGGGTAAGTGCTTTTTGTTGGGGTAGTTTCAAGTGACCAGTGCTTCAGGAGATGATTACCAAGCTGAGTTCTACACGCAACAATCATTTAATCGGAGCATTCGACACACTAAGATTACTTCAAATGGGAGCATTGATTTGTCCTATGTTCATAAGTGCTTCTCTTTGGGGTAGTTTTAATGATGAAATGTACTGTGAGCAAGGATCCATTTCTTCTATTATTTGTTTGTTTTTACTTTTGAAACTAAATGTTTTCACCCATATCCTTCTCGCTTACAGTGCAAAAAGGATTTGGTGATATTTGTTGGTGAAATTCATTAAATGCTAGTCCATTCACCCCTTATTGTGGTGTGTGTCAGTATGTATTTTCTAAAAGGTATGCATATTTTACTCTAGATTTATAATTTTATGTTTTGTATTGACACAAATTTATCTGAATTGGATTCTGAATGTTTGTGTAATTGGCATGATACAATTGACTACTAATAATAAATTGTTAAATTTGATTTATTTTGGACACTCCTTAATTATTCTTTCTAGTAGATTAATGTGCAGTCTAGCATTTCCACAAATCTTTGGTAAGACAGAGCACAATTAACCTGTGGTTGACAGAGGGCAAAGCATTATGAAACTTTTGGATGCTCGGTCACCAAAATTAACATGGTGAAGTTGTGTCTGTATTTATTTAAACATCCTCTTTGTTCAGAGCATGCTGGTGGGTAGCTCACTTAATACATTATATTCACTCTTCACCCTCTGAGTAATATTCAAACTGCCAAATCGTGTTGAGGGTTCAGTGAAAGGGCCGCCTCAATTCCTAAGTGATGCTAGGTCCATAATGAAAGAAAGAATTAAAGAATTAAAGATTCACAGAATGATCAAATATCTAAATTTGAAGATATCTATCACAACCAATAATAAGGTCAGTTTGTAACTAAGAAACGCAAAGTAAGAGAGCAATAAATCATTATTGGAGTCGGCTAATCATCTTGACTAGTTAATTATGTGTGTATAAATATTCACAGCCGACTTACACCTGTACTACGACATTTCTTGCATTCAATCTTAGCCATTAAATCACAAACTCTACTCAAACAAAGCGGATTCGTACCATCTTTTGTCAACCTGAAAATTAATCAACCTTACTCATTAATCAAATCCACTCCAGCTGCAAGAGCAGCCATTAAAGCCTTGAACTCGCCCTCATTTGTCACCTCCGTCATCCCGCACATCGAGCATTGAGTTGCAGCGACAGGCCTTAAACTAGTCTGGGCCGTGCCCCAGTTGTCACTGCAACAAAACCTCACTCACTTTTCCAGCTCTTCTGGCCGCAGCTCTGCATGTAGCCAGGTCTCAAGCTGTCGTAGCAGTTACTGACATCCTCCACTAGTGGCACGGGCTTTGCTGCAAATGAGGTATTAATGTCGATGTTATCTTTTAACTACACCACAAAACATTCAATTACTAAAATTACATTTAAATGTATATATATATTTTTATTTCCTGTATTCTACTTAAAATCATCAATACAAATAAACAACTAAGGTGTATCATAATAAACCAATTGCAAACATTCATACATGCTTTGACAGCAGATTCAAAACTTTCTTTCTTTTTGTGGTTAAAGGAGAAGCATCTCTTTGTTTTATCAATGTAAAAAAGAGTTAGAAATCATTAAAATAAACTTGCTAAATGGCTAAATTCATTCCTAGCTCTCTAAATAAATAGGATAACCTGAGAATTTGTTAAACCTATAAAATTCATCCCGACAGCTGAAGTTCTGGAATCCTTCCACAAGACCATTTTACTGATGTGAAACAACCCCATCACAGTTCACCCTTTTTTCAGTGGCCTCCAGCTCTCACAGCAGATACTAGCTCAGAGGATGATTTAAGCGCTAGCATAATGTAATTTGCTTAAATTTGTGGCCTGTGTTCCTCTCTAACTGCTCTTTACTGCATTTAAAATAATTTTTGTCTTCCAGATCAATTTCCGCTCTCCTAAAGCATCCAGATAGCAGGCCGCCTGCTTACACCTCACCGCCTTACTCTTCTCAACCAATCACTACAACGATTTCAGCTACCGCACCACACACATCACCCAACAACATGGCATCCTATTCTTCCCACTTTCTCTCTTCTAGCTGTAGCGACAAACGCCACCATGACATTGCCTGAACTAGCCGCTCAAGTTCATCAAGTTCAATCTTACCTTTACCCTTTCAGGGTGGCCTGGGCAGGAGAGGTATCCATCAACTGGTCACTGGGGTTCCTCGGGAATCGCTTCTTGGTTCTCAGTTCCCCTCCTCTTCTCCACATACACTCCATCAAATGCCATTTATACCAGAACCAATAGAAGTTGTACGGCTGCAAATTTGCACGTTTGTTCTGATTACTGAATGCAATTTCAATTATTTATATAAATATTTAAAGATAAAACAAAATTATATGCATTTTTATCAAAGTACTTTGTTTTTGATTATTTGATCTACATTCAAGTGATGATAAAACACAAGGATAGAATAGAATGGATATTTTTGTTTTGAAAATGATTGATGGTTGGTTCTTTATTTTGATATATGATATGTTCTGTGACGAGTCATCTGCCTCTCCCCTTATTATCATCTTCACCCCGTCGTTGTGATGAGGCACACCTGAAGTCAATCGAGCCTCGTCCCCGCCGCTGTTAAATGCATGTGTGTGTGTTTTGAACTGGTTTTTGCTTTACACATTTTTGCTAAATGTTCTTTTACATTGCATTTCCTACATGATTTTTCACTTGCAGGGTGTAAGAAGAGAATGCAGGAACCGCATGATCTGTTGGATTTTCCTCTTAGTTTGTCCATTACATTGGTAGCCTGAGGAGAGGCTTACGGTAACAGCTAGAAGAGAGAAAAATGAGCGCCATACCTGTGAGATAAACTTCAGTCCTCAGTCTGACAAAGTCTTCGGGGATTCCATAATATATGAATACTGGGTTAAACAGAAATTGGGTTAAATCACATTAAAAAACACATAAAAATAGAGGCACATTGTGATTAGAAACTTGCATTCAATGTTTGTTTGAATGCTGCTGAGCAATAGCTGATGTAGCTGAAAAATATATGCTGATTAGATTCCTTCATAATTTCTCTGCTGACTTTTGTCTTGTCTGTAAATATGACACCAAACAAGTAAAATGCTTTTGTCTTCATGGATTGCCTACAAGGGATTTGAAATAAAACAATCAAAATGTAATTGAAGTGCAGAAATTGAGTTATCCTTTATGTTCATTTCAGTCATATTAACGCATGTGATTGAATAAACTATTCCTCAGTGGCGCCCACAATGATTGTAAATGCCACTAACAAGTTTAGCGTCTGCATCTGAGAAGAGGAGAATCACTGACTGCTGAATCTTGACCTTGAGAAGTCTTTATACTGATCATCTTTATTCTTGTGTAAGACAGCTCTTGAGTAATTTCTTTCATTCTGTGCACATCTTTGACACAGACAAAGCAAGACTAAATCTTGGACACAAGGTCATAACTGTGAGGGAATGTGAACACAACAGCATACATATTATACATGCATGTGCATCTTTTTTAATATTTTCATATAGGGCATTGTTTGACCTGTTGGTACTTTGATAGGATGTACTTGATTTGAATCTATCCCACATAAATATTATCTAGAAGGCTCTTCTGTTGCCAGTTCCTTCACACTCTGGGTAAACTATGTGTTTTGGTCAAATAAATTATGTTAGTATTATTTCTTCTTACCTTCTGTATTATAGAAATATATATATTTTTTCTATAGTAACTTATCTTTCTGCATCTTCAAGGGATCAAACATATTTTACTTCATCTCAGTCACCTTCTATATGC
Source organism: Puntigrus tetrazona (assembly GCF_018831695.1). Taxonomy (NCBI): domain Eukaryota; kingdom Metazoa; phylum Chordata; class Actinopteri; order Cypriniformes; family Cyprinidae; genus Puntigrus; species Puntigrus tetrazona. The sequence goes on from NC_056708.1 coordinate 504,211, forward strand.
TGCCAACTTATTAATTGCAGCTGTTTTATAATATCAACAAACAAACCAAAAAAATGTAAGACGAGTGCTTCATGACGTCCTCCCGTGTCTATGCATTTAGAAACATTTAAAAACGTCAATAAAAACAAAAAAGAATGTGTGCAAAAACTACACTTCCCATCATGCAGTTCTTCAAGGGCGCTTCCGCAAGCGCGCGCTCTGCACAGGTTTCGCAGAAACGGATGTTCGCGCGCATCGAATGAGCTTCTGACTTAACTCTATTATACCCCACGTTTACCTTAAGACATCACGTAAGTCATTTGATACGTGCATCCTTTTATAATATTCGTGTACGACTATAATGCTGCAATAACAGGTCGTTTCATTAAAAGGAAACTGTTGGTAAATGGCCACCTTGGTGCGCGTTCATACGCTCGGCCTTGTTGGGTCTTATAGTAATTATGAACGAGCGACGCCATCGATTGTTTTCTCTTTAATGTATGCGTAAGGCAACAGGTTAAAGCGAAAGCATTGCTTCTTTGCAAAGCAAACGCAGTATTTGTATCGCAAACGCTTGTAAGCTAGAGCATCACTGCAAAGCACGAGGATGCAGCCATAAAGAAGTTGTTACCTGCTCGCAGATTGTGTTTATTTCTTGTTTCAAAGGTAATTGCAAGGAGTATATTGCTAAATGCATTCATGTTAATTACATATGTTTTTTTTTCTTTAAAGTGCATTGCCGTCGTTTTCAGAATGCCAAAGTCAAAGGAAGTGTTGTCTTCTACTTCAGACAGCGACTCTGACAGTGAAGTTGAGACGAAGGTATAGAAGTGAATATCCTCTAATTACGCTTTCATACAATTGATGGAAAAGCACGAAACACCCAGGAGGATTTCCATCTGCAAATGTGGACGTTTCTTAAAAATAACCACCGGTTTTGTGTCGCCAGAACATTAGAATGTAAGATGTGTGTGATGTTCTGTGTTCAGGCTAAGAGAAAGAAGCAAGCGGCACCAGAAAAGCCATCAAAGAAACAAAAAAGTGGAGAAACCTCAAAAGTGTCATCTGCCTCTAAAAGCAGTAGCAGTAAAAATGACAACATGTTCCAGGTGAAGAACGCTGCCAACACAAGCAGCTTAAAGCAGATTAGCTTCACACAATTATATATCATATAAAATGATATTATATGTATCGTTTTCTCTCTTTTAAGATAGGAAAGATGAGGTATGTGAGTGTTCGGGATTTCAAGGGAAAAGTGCTGATTGATATCCGGGAGTACTGGATGGACCAAGAAGGTGAAATGAAACCAGGCCGGAAAGGTAGGAGCGGAGTATTTCAGAAACACTTCAAATTATTACATATATTAAAACTAAAGCATTCTGTTTAGCATTCCGAGTGATGATGAGAACTAATAACTCATTTAGATGGATCTTGCCAACTTCAATGCTCAAAGCTCATATAATGTGAGGCTAGTTTTTATTTCTCAGAGTTCTGTTTGATGTTGTAGGTATTTCACTGAACCCAGAGCAGTGGAACCAGCTCAAAGAGCAGATGGGTGAGATCGACGACGCCGTCAGGAGAATATAACACCTGCCTGCTTTTTTAACAGATTCTTGCTCTGCCGTTCTGCTTCTGTCGCCCTCCAAACCTTCTCTGAATCCTCCCGAGACACGTCACGGTCCACGAGACCTGGCTTCATTTTGACTAATGTGTAATTGCTAAGTTTTTGTCTTTGTAGAGCACCACGCTTTCAAAGCCAATGTGGTTACCGGGACACTTTGTATGTATATTTTAGACTAGGTTTTATTGAAGTAGTTGTTCGTTGTACGTGTCTTTTTATATTTGAGATTTTCATGGTTGTGGGTTTTAAAGGGGTTGGCTAGAGAGAGTGAGTTTGTGCCCTTCGTTTTTAATAAAGATGGTAGACAAAACAAAGCCTGTTTTATTTTGAGTTGCATGGGGTTTTTTTGAACATCTATGAAGGTACAAAAATTAAAATTACAATGCTAAAAATATGTCCCTTTTGAACTTTCTAAAAAATTTGTTTTCAACAGATAATAATCAGAAATATTTATTAAGCAGTAAGTGAAGTAAAGATTAAATCACTGAAATAACTTCAGAAAAAATCAAATTTGTTGAAAAAACTGGCTTTTTATCTCCGTAAAAACTATTTTAAGGGTTAGGAGTCCTTTTAAATTAAAATGATTTTTCGACCCGATTTAAAAGATGTTAAAGTTTACTGCTGTATTTTATTTTATTATTCTTTTGACGGCTATGTCCATTAGAGCAGGTTAGATTCCTTTTAAATAAGATTATTTTAATATAACTTAGTTATAATTTATTTTACAGTCCGCTGGTTTAGAACCACTGGGCTATCGTGAGGACAATATGTGGATCACTGAAACGTCTGTTGATTACTTTGGTTTAAAAAGAACGTAAAAATAACCTAACCCTAGCTTGTGTAGTTTTATTATGTCTTGTTTGATTATAGTGGTATGTCATTAATTATAAACGGTCAATACTCAATGAATTTGCTTAATTTAGTCTATTTTAGTGTTTCTAAAGCTTGGATTACTACATGAAATATCTTCTGGACAACACAGGAAACACTAAACAACGTAAAGATTTCTTGTAGATCCTGCTAAATTGCCTAGAAAAGGTGGATAGACTGCCCTGCAGTGACCTTGAAGACAAAACCTTCTCAGTAACCACTGGGGAATTTTATCGGTTGGTTCCTTTATTATGCGGTGTGCACCAAAGGTCTATTTTTGGCCCTTTTTTTCACTTTATATGCTTCCTTTTTACCTCTGTATCATACCACTGCTATGATGACAATCTTCCGGGCAAAAAAAAAAAAGAAAAGATAATGGTTTTTCAAGTGCTGCGAGGAGATTAAATGTTTAATTAGGAATTGCATTGCGATTAAATGAAAGTAAATGCAAAGTTTCTTCTGAATTTAATTGGCTTTCTCCTGCAGCTGGCGTTTAACAACATGTACGAAATCTTGGGGTTACTTTTGATCGGTCACTAAACCTTGACATCAAATCAGTTCTGTAGTAAAGGTCATTGAAACGAGAAGTTTGGAGACACATTCTTATAATATCACATAATTATTATTGTAATTCCTCTGTATGGCCTGCCCGACACTAATTACAGTTATAGAATTTCCATTCAGAAAGAAAAAAGTGTTTTATGGATTATTGTTTTGGAGAACATCAATAATACAGTTGGGCCTCTAGATAGGGAGCATTTTCACCCACTCTACCCTACATTCTATTATATTACAGCACAGAGATGACTATTTTATCGCTTCGTCAGAGCTGTGAGTACACAGTTTAATCACTAGGTGGTGGAGCAGTCCACTGAAGTTCTGTGGACTCTGGTCGCGTTTAGGACCCTGAGGCGCGTCGCTCGCGCGATCCTCGCGTCTCTCTGAAAGCGTTATTACCAGCAGATACGGAACTTCACTTTCTGAGAGAGAACAGCATCCGACGCGATGAGAGAACTACGTTTCAAGGATAATTTTTGGGTAAGCTTGTCGTATTTTGGGGGACACGCAGAAAGGTCTAATTGAAAAATACAGAGGACAACCTGTTTCTTTAGATAATACTTGATGATAGACGGCGTGCTCTGATTTGACAGGAGTTTAACAAATAGTTAAGTCTTTTTGAGCTCGCCTGGATTTCCCTTCATAAGGGAAGTGTGTTCAGCACACAGTGTCCAGCCTTGGGCTTAATTAAAAAACCCAAACGGTTCATTCTTATTAAATATTAGGCTGTTACTATTTTTATTTATATATTGTTAAAGAGAGTATCTGAGAGTGCCGTCTGACTGAAGACTGAGACCTTATTAGGCAAAGCAGGATATAAGGAGCAATTTAGTTTTGTTTTCTTAGCTTTTATTTTGGGAGATATTTCATGTTGACTGTGGCTTTGGGTATGATGCCATGTCTGCCCCTCAGACTCATAAATTACAGAGACTGAGCTCTGGTGGGTAATGATAGTCAACAGTGGCTGCACAATGAGGAATTGGTGATTCATGTGGCACTTTGTGGATTCTAACAGTGTGACTATTGTGAAGTTACTTGACGAAACATTTTGTGTGTGGCTTAATATTATTTATTTTTTGGTCGTTGTATCAGAACACCGATATCATCAGCACAGCTGGATATGACAGCATCATCCAGCACCTGAATGATGGCAAGAGGACATGCAAAGAAATCGAGGATTTCATGAAGGCCAGGTGAGACACCTAGTCTGACACTTCAGCCTCGAATCTCGATGTTCTCACAGGTTTAACACATTACTCAAGTCTTTAAGTACAAAGGGTTTACTAGCATAGTTGCGAGATTTCCTGTTGTTGATGTGAACATTTTATACAGCTCTCATTTTTTTCCCAATGCTCCGCTGTGTTAAATCAAAGAGTTACAGAAACAAAGACTGGAAGTTATAGTCAATACGAAATTAAAACGAGCCACTTTACTTTCTTAAAGGGATAGTTTATCAAATAAAAGTTGCTAAGTTAAGTTGTTCCAAACATGTTTGAGTTTCTGTCGCACATAAAGAGCGCTGATAGCCAAACCAAACCAAGGTACCTTTTGACTTCATTATGAAAGAAAAAAATGCTATACAAATCAATAGGGACCAGAAACTGTTTGGTTTCCGAAATTCCTCCAAATAAGAATAAGAAAGAACTTAACGCATGATTAGTAACGTTTTAAGAAGTTGACTTTAGCTTTGATTTTATTTGTCAATGTATGACCTAATTTCTTGAAATCTTATTATCCTAGCGGACTGCTTGGGATACTCAGACAAATAAATACATTTCTTGATAGTGTTGCAGAGAAATGTAGAATTGTGTTTTCAGAGTTGGCAAACTGTGCTGGAGACAACTTCAAAAAAGTGTGGAAATATTTACTTGATTTGAAAAGAGTGACGCTAAATCTCAATATTCATGCCTTATACATTTCAGGCAAGCAAACCGACAGATGAACTCAATATGTCATTACGTACAAAACATTAATCTAAAATATAAAAACTCTTATTTTTTTAGAGCCGCGATAGAAGAAAAATATGCCAAGGAGCTGCTGGGTTTGTCCAAGAAAGTGTGTGGACACAGCGAGATGAAGTAAGTACCCAGGTGTACTTTATTATTTGTGGGGTTCATTAGCTAAGAACATCAAACTGTGTGGTTCTGGTTGAGAGGTATGCCATTCATATTTTAAGCCATCAGACTCTAAAAAGAGGAGCCAGAGCCACATCAGACTTCACAGTGTTTTAAAAAGCCATTAGCAAATGTGTAGCATGCATCTTACTGTTAGTATTCTTTACGGAGGTTGATTTGTTTAGTCAGATGGTTCTTGAGTGAATATGAAAAATCACTGTTGTTCTGGTTAGATATCGATCCCCTTAAAAAGACTGATACTGATGATCAACCTAAAGCACAACCTAAATAGTGTCTGGTTCGCTCACACATTTGTAGATGGTTTGTGGTTAGTGCCTTTGCTCTCACTTATGGGGGTGTGGAGAAGAAAAAATGTGGTTTATACCAGTGACTGATGTCAGAAATTTAAGTTGTTTTACTGCACAAAATGGACGTTGGTTACTCATCGACATTTTCTGTTTTTAGCACCCTGAAACGATCGCTTGATGTTTTCAAATTACGTAAGTAAATGTTTTTAAAGTGTATTGTTCTGTCACCCTCCTTTATGTTTAAAACGTGTGTTTAGAAACAGAAAATGTCAGTTTGGCCCATCTGCATTTGGCCCACACCATGAGGGAGGAAGCTAAGAAACTAGAAGACTTCAGAGAGAAACAGAAAGAGGCCCGGAAGAAGGTAGAGTGGACAAACAGCATTTAATACTTCATTATTTACTGATCAGATTAGAAGGGAAGTCTTTTTACATTACCATTGTGCCCAAATAGATTTGATAAACTTTTTATACCTGGAGATAGTTAGCACCCCCATTCATCTCATTGCTCTCGGGTGTTCAGTATCTACTCAATAATCTGAGGAATAAATGCGACCAGTTGCAAGTTAATGACTTACTGGCTGATGGCACCGTAAAATCATGTACCGTTTCTAATGTTTTGAAGCTGTAACATCAAAAATAACTTAATAAATGACATGAAAATGACAAAAAGAGATATGAACTGAAGTTTTTTTTTTCAGGTAGAACAGCATATGGATGTTCTTCATAAACAGAAGGCGGCACAATGTAAGAAAACGGCTGAGGTAAGTATGAAAGAGAGAGCACTTTGTATATTGTTATCTGTGCTGTTTCTAAAATAGTTGTTTCAGCTGCCCACTTTTCATTGGTACCTTATTTCCTTTATGGGAAGTATATGTTCTGATTTAGTGGCAGGAGGGAAGTGAATAAGTGCACCTGATTTTAGCTGCACAAAATGGGAAGTGATCTGTGCTGAATGACTTTGTTCATTAAAAGACAGCTTCTCATTCAAGCTTAAATGAAGCATTCTTGAAAGTGTTGAATTCAGGTTGGTAAATAAACCCTTAAGTTTCATTTTATTGGCCTCAAGGTGTCCCATGATGCATCAGTATTTACTAGAAAAGAACGTGTGATGTTGCATGCGATGCTTTCGTAGAAATAAACCAACCAATTTAACCATTAATTCAACCAATTATTTCACATCAATTTATTTTGAAATAATATTTTCCATATTTAGAATCCTAGTAAAGTTACAAAACCAAAATGTTTTATGTAGTAGGATGCGTGGTAGTTTGTTCCTCACGACCTGCCCTTCCATTTAAATAAATCTAATGAAATATTAAAGAGATATTAATACCTATAAATGAATTATAATTGTATATGTTTATGTGTCTGCCCTAATCTCAAGATTTGGATATCATGAGAAATGTGTGCACTTTTAGTTTGTAGTGAGCTGTTTACAGTGTAATAAAGGTGGGGTTTTTTTAAGGCGAAGAAGACTTATGAGCAAAAGTGTCGAGATAAAGAGGAAGCAGAACAGAACATGAACAGAAATGCCACCACCAGCAGTTCCAAGCAGCAAGAAAAGGTACGTAAGTAAATGGTGACAGTGCATCTATTTTATTTTCTGTCTTGTATGACCACAACAGTCTTGCTTTCACTTACATTTTAGTGCATTATATAGAAACCTCTTCTTTTCTGATCTTACTGCCCTGAGCAAGTTATATTTTTACTGATGTTCCAAAAGGTCAACTGTTTAATATTAAACTCATATGAGCAATTCAGACTAAGGCAGACATTTAGGAAGTGTGATAACTTCCCAATCACACTGATTAATAAAATACCTGACAAGAGATGCATTTAAAACATTTAACCAGTGCTTATCCAGTTTTACACCTGGAGACATGAAACACTCTTTTAAGGAAACGTTCACAGGAAAATTCTAATTCAGTCATCATTTAAGTCATTGCAAACCCGTATGGGTTTCTTTCTTCTGTCAAGCAGAGTTTTTTTAGTAGAGAAATAGTGCTGAAGCGCTGATGAGATCTGTATGTTCAAATGAGTGTGAAAACAGGAAAAAGAAACAGTCACTGCATATTTTAGATGCTGCGTTGTACCCAGAGCTTTCATTTGAGCTGGTCAAGCACACATTCCAGCCAATCAGAATCCAGCATTCTAGAATGATACGGAAGAATCTCAATGTTTGAAATTTACCAACATTCTTCAAAATATATTATTTTGTGTTGAGCAGAATAATGAAACTCATACAGGTCTAGAACAACCTGAGGGTGACTGAATCACCACACAGTTTTTGTTCTTTACTGAACTATCATTTGAAAATATAATGCAACACTAATCTTTCGCTGCCTTGCAAGAACTTGTATGTCCTTCAGGCGATTCAGATCCAGTTCTGTTTTGTGTGCTACACATTATGGATGTTTACATAGAGCACTTCATTTTATAAATGGAGAGATAAATTTGGGCCTAAATTCCATGGAGCTGCATCTCTTCAGAGGAGGCAAATGAGTTAGTAGAGCAATGCAGCATGCAAAACAAACCACGAAGGGCACGACTGGGTAAAGATGACTGCCGAGGGACATACAGCGCTGTGAATCATTGTAAAACATGGCAGCGAGGTTGGAAGTATTTGTACTGCCCTGAGGACAAGACTCTTGAAAGGCTATAAAACTTTTGCAGTAAATGAGCTATCAGTCTTCATCTCTTTAGAGACAGAACTGTTGTTGGAGAACAGCTAAAAAAGAGAGAAGAGCCGTTTATCTGACTTGAATGACTGTTCTGTTGTATAAATAATGTCACTCTCTTATACTTTTAGCTGTATGCCAAAACACAGCAAGCCAAGCAGACGGCGGAGGAAGCTGGTAAGAACCACGCTCCGATTCTCCACCGATTCAGTGAATCAGCAGCAAACCACTGAAACAGTGTAGTCTGATTCCCTTACGTTGAGTTTTAAGGCTTGTGTCATTATAAACCTATTATTCATATGTCAATACGTGCAGTACCAGACATACTTTTTCAACAGTATTTTGTAAAAATTAATGAAGTATGGTTGTTAGGTATTATCCCCTAAAAAATATTTCCTTGAAAGTAAAATGCAATTAAAGTAAATAATTGGGAAAAATGTTTGAAAGAAATAGTTTACATACCTATGTATTATTATGTGAGTGTATATAAAATCTAAATGCACATTATTAAGTATCTTTTGGTTATTAAAACTTAGTTTTTAGATTTGTTAAAATTACAGTGAAACTGATTTAAAGAATAAATGATTTAAATATCATCAGAAGACTTTGAAATATTGCGATGTGACTGTCTAGCTGTATTGCTCAACTCTTCTATTTCAGTTTGTGATTTCAATGCTCCTTGTTTGTTGGATTATGACAGACAGGATCTACAGTCAGAACGTGTCCTTGCTGGGGAAGCTGAGAGACGAGTGGCTGAACGAGCATGTCAAAGCCTGCGAGGTGAGCTCTACGCCCAACACCGACGGTGATCGCTTTTCACATCCATGACGAATCAAACTGATCATGTCAGGTCATGTGAAGCCTGCATACCTCTTAGAAAAGGCTTGTGCATAGAATTTCATCTCGACTGAACCATTGAAATCATTAAAGGTCAAACAAGCCTGTTGAGTTAGACAAAAAGTTACTAAATTAAATCGTGCTTCAACGAGCCGCTTTATATTTGGCGTTTGTTGGGGTATTATGATCTTTCTGCTTTGACGTCTTGTGCGTGTTCCCACAGTTCTTTGAGAGACAGGAAGTGGAGAGGATCAGCACCTTGAGGAGCGTGGTGTGGACTCATCTCAATCATCTCTCGCAGCAGTGTGTCACCAGCGATGAGGTAAACTGAGCGTGAGCGTCAGGTAGGAGCCGCCGATGGAGCTGGCCTCACCGTGTGTGTTTGTGTTACGCAGCTCTACGAGGAAGTGAGGAAGTCACTGGAGCAATGTAACATTCAAGAAGACCTCGAGCATTTTATCAACCTCAGAAGAACCGGAGACAATCCTCCAGGTACTGACGGCAGCACATCAAGATGTCCATGTTTGCATGAGGATGAAGGATTTCCCGGCACAGATGTACAAGACTGTGCTGAAGTTCCTCTAATATGAACACACTTTTACTGTGTGTTATGTAACTTTTTACCTCTAATTTGAATAGCAATTGAAATTCTGTTCATTTACCCACATTATTTTTTTTTTCTGAAATGAAAAAAGCAGCGTAAAATGATTCCATATGACTTTGTCCACTGAAAATCACATTCATTCCACATGTTCCTATTTGATGCACTGTCTTTGATTACTCAGATATTACTCTCTGACCACGCTACACTAAAATATACTCATGCACCAAAAACTTCTGAGGGGGCATATGGTTTACTTTTATGCAGTTTTATTTTAGCATTGAGTTACTTTTAATAATAATAATACTTTTTATCAGTTTTAATTTTGATAGTATTTTTTCTAATATAGTTAGTTTTATAGTTTTTAATATTTTAATTTTATCCCATTTATCCCATTTATTTGTTTTACTACATCAAGTTAAACTAAATTGAGAAATGTAGCCTTGGCATCTAACTGAAATTAAACATTTTTGTATTTTTTTCAGCTTGAGTTAAAGGTTTAAGTAACACTTTTTTTAAAAATGGTTTTTAGTTTCAGTTTTCTTTAATAACCCTGTCTTTATGCTGCCTTTGCACTTTTTAGAGCTTGACAGTCTTTCTCTTTGAGTTCCACTCAGAAATGAGCTGAATGACATTTTATGTTTGGACGAACTTTCTTGTAATGTTTATTAACCTGATCTTTTCTCAGCACCTGTTCCATACGAGAACTTCTACAATAATCAGAGATCAGCTCCCACTCGTTCCCTGCCCACAGCTGGCAGGTCAGCCCTCGCTCTTCACAGAAATCTACCTTTCAGTGATTAGTTTAAACCTCTCACATCTTCTTGTGCTTATTTCAGGAGAGCAGCAGCCCCTCCACCACCAACTGCAGAAAGTATGAAACTATTATACTGTATGCACATAGCCAAAAGTTAATGCGTTCTTTCTGTATGTGTATTCAGTTCCTGTTTCTTGTTGTATCTTTGTTTTTCAGATGATCATTTATACTCAACCGTAGCAGAACCAGGGTACAGCCTCATACGATACTAATAAGTTCGTGGCTCGGTAAGAATTTCAGCAGGAATGTAAACTTGTCGTGCAATTCACAAACAGTATGATATTAACGTTGGACCAAGTATTATACAGTTAATAATGTTGTTTATGAATACCTGGAATGCTCCCTTGAAGAAATGGTGTTCAAGTGATTCATTTTCCTCTTTTTCAGTCTTTGCAAGCCCTTTTGCTGCTCAGTAGGAATATGGTGAAGGCATTTTTGTTACAGTTGTATCAAGGGTTGAAAAACACATTAGTTAGCCTTTAATGCTGTAGCCAGCTTCCTCATACCATGTGGTGTGAAGCGGTTCCCTGTCTCTGTATGAACAAAAAACAAAACAAAAAAAACATTGTTAACTTGCTAACCTAAAATCCGAGCAAGCAAACACAGTGAGCTTTGACACTTTTACAATCATAAAACGTCAAATCCTGAAGTTCTCACTACAACGATAACATCACCAATGTTGTATAATATTTGTATTTTATTTACTGTAAAAAAGGATGTACAATTCTGCACTACTAGTGGCATCAAATGGAATTGCTGTGGGTTTGAAAAGCTTTACTGGGTTCAACCAATAGGGTGAGTTTGGAGGCGGGGCTACATGTTTGGCCAATGGAAAACAGGAAAGGATCTGTTCTTTTGTTATTTTTAAAATTCAGTTTTGGTGTAGCTAGTGGTCCAGAAATGACACATTTGATTTTTAAATCAGCTTTTTATAAAGGCCAAAAATATATAATTTATTTTTATTGTAAAATTCTACACACTGTCAATACAGAGTCCTGTATCACTGGATATGTTGCTTCAATAAATATAGTGTATATACGATTTGATCTCCTGTGATGAACATTGTGGCTTTACTGTTGAGAAGTGTCCGTTGAGTCGTGAATAGAAAGCGTTTTTCCAAGATTCTGAAGCATGCAGCCGGCCGACATTTTGTTTCTACACAAGGTCAGGGCTGAGGAGCAGTCACATTTGAAACCTTGCAGTGGAAAGTTCTTAAACCTCTTTCGGCGATGAACCTTTTGCACATTGGAATGTTCCATGGATGTTAAAAGGTTCTCAATCAATCAAAACAGAACAGTTCTTTTGATCTACATGGAACACTGCTGATTTTATAATACACATTCAACTCTTTGAATCATAAAGCTGTTCAGGAACCCAAAGGAACCTACAAGATCCACTCGGCGTGTGAGCGGTGAAAGCCTTTCCATGTGGGAAAACCTTGGTCTTTACTGTACTGTGGTCCCTGACTGCGGTCTTAAAGCACACTTTTCCATCATCTCCACTCGTGTTGAGATCAGATGTGACGGATGGGGTTTGTGTAACCACTTGAAGTCCACGGAAAGCCCCAAATACGTTCACCCTTTGTGCGATCAAGCCTCCGGAGGACATCTCAAGGCTCTGCTTCTGGGTCAGGTCTGAATCTTCACTTCGTTGCCGAGGAGCCTGTTCGACCCGGTCCAGCTGGGCCTTCAGATTCTCCTGGTCTGCCTGTACAAGTCTGGGCTGCTTGTAACCGGACAGACGGTTCAAGCCGGCGTCCTCAGCATCTTCACAGAGAAGGTCGTTCCAGCTGGACCACAGCTGCCGCTTGACCCCTGCTGCTGGGCTTTGTTTGTCAGCGGTGGTGGAGTTAGTCAAAGCTGTGGATGATGGATCTGATGGCTCTTCTCGTGTCAGCAGAGAGATCCAGCAGTGTTCAGAAGAAAGGTCCTCTGTGCAGTGTGATACAGAGTCTCTCTGGGGCGATGTTGTCAGAGCCTAACAGACAGGAAGTGGAATTGACAAACGGTCACTGAAGGGTGTGACACCAAACATGTGGAGGTCTTGCTGCCCTCTGGCTGCTGAAGCTTCACAGATATACATGTGGAAGGTAAAGTCAGTTTTTGAAACGCTTGACTTCTGAATGTTCAATTTAGCATTTATGTCGCTATTCTAATATCAAAGACATAGTAACATTTATATTACAAAACCTGCAAAAAATTCCCAATAAATGTAAACATATACAAAGTTATTTATTTAGAAAAGTTAAGAAATGTTAAAATTACTGTTCAAAGTGGTGTATTTTTTCACCTTTTTCCATTGGAATAACATGCACAGGTCAAGCATCCACAATTTGTTTTAAATAAAATGTAGATTTTATGCTGAATTTATGAGTTATCACTGCAATCTATGGAAGCCTTTTTCTGTCATTAATTTTTAAAAAAATGCTGAGTAAAACCTCAAAATTCTGAGAAAATGTCAGAAAGGTCAGTTTAAGATATTAAATTAAGCATTTATGAGCATTTAGGAAAGTCAGATAAAAAGTCACAAAGTAACATCTTTTAGTTTGTGTGAAATAAACTCGTTTAGGACTTATTTCTCAGAAAAGAATTTGTAAAAATTCACATAATTGCATACAACATTTAAACAGAATTCACACTTTTTCGCTGAGTCTTGCAATACTGTATTTTTCTTAGAATTGTGAAAAACAAAAGTCAGAATTGTGTGATAAATAGTCATAGTTTTTTCTGTATTTATAAATTCAGAATAGCAAGACAAACATTAAATAAATGGGTAATGCTAATGTTTTTATTGCACTTCTAACTTCTTCCTCAGATAAAAATGTGAGAAAAATGAAACATGAGAAAAAAATCAGTATTGTGACATTTTTCTCAGATATAAAATGTAAACTCAGAATGACAAGAAGAGTGTCAACCGTACACTGTAATAGCTTTGATTATTTTCTGGAACGAATGCTTTACTTCTAGTATTGTGGCGTGATGTTCAGTCTGTTTGGCCAGATCTCTCAGCTGGGCATTAGTCTCCTTCAGGGCAGATATTTCCTCTTGTCTTCTCCTGAGTGTGGCATGAAGCTGCAGAGAGACACGTGATTATTGCTCACTAACACAGTTAGTGAAGTATGTGAGTACTGGCATGAGGTAATGTGATTCATAATGATCCCTCATTCAGAGTCACTCGGTCTGCATACCCGACTGAGAGAAGGATCTCCATCACGTTCATGTCTTTTCATAAGAAACAGCTAATCGGACGTCACGCGGCAGACACTGAATAGATAGCTCAGTTATTTGAATTACAAATAGAAACACAAGATAATCATTCCTGAGTCGCTAAGAAATATAACTTTAAAGAGAAGTGGTCAACAATTATGTCACATGGGACATTTTTATGTAGCAATCAGCAGCTGCAGGGTGAATATTTTTCCAGTTCTCTAAAATGTTTTCAACTTGTTAAATCCCACAGGTTAGGTCTGGATTTTAAGATTAAAGCTGTTTAAATCCAATTTGCCTCTTTGAAAAGTTCTCTTCGTTACATTGAATGAATAGATGCAGACAATCGTCTTTTTTTATAACTATAGGCTGTTATGTAACCTTGCTGAGAACGAGATTGTGTAGTTTTGAATAAACCTCAATTTGACCAACTTCTTAAAAGCTTTTTTAGAGAAGCCAAGAAGTTTCATTTTCAGCCCGAGGAGTAAAACTCATGCAGTCACGAATCTCAGGATGATTTGAGAATAAATGAGTTTCATGAATAGTCTAATGCTGGTTAATAAAGCTAAGTTTACTTACATTATAAATACAGATAAACATTATAGGCTACCGAAAGCTATTTTAGTTCTTCTCGCTCTGTAACATATCCTTAAAATATGTTAGAAAACGAATGAAAATACTATTATTTCTTATGATTCTTCACACGTGCAGTGTTTGGTGGATGAACTATATAAACTGAGTAGTGATGGTAGCTGCTTTTTGATGATGAACAGGCCGAGGTGTTTTAATGAATGCGTGCCGATCGCTTGAATTAGTTTCTTATGACGGCAAAAACGACTGAGACATCATAGTCCATTTTTATTTGTGTAGTCACAATAACAAAACACTGCCTTACAAAATAAAGAAAACAAAGCGATGTCGCTCCCTGTCATACAGGCTACTGATTTGATTTTGCTATTGATTTTGTTGCATTAGAAAAGATGGACAGAAACCTAGGCCTAGAACTTTTACTTACTTTACTTTAGTTTTTCTTTCATTTCTTTTCATTTCATTTTACCAAGTTCTACGTGTTCCTGGATCAATCTTTGTTGACCAATCAGATCTGAAGAACTATGTTATAGTGTTTGTAAAGTTTAGGCTTTCAGTGGCATGCATCTATCATTTTCTTTTGGTTTTTAGCATTACTCATGGGTAAGGTGTAGAGACGTGGTCAAAATTACATTTTTGTATTAAAATGTTGACCCAGGAACACACAGAACTCAGAAATATCAGGACGTGTGTTTGTTCAGTGGATAAAATAGTGCTAGGAAGACACTGGGATGTCAGATGAGCATTCAGACGACGTCTTGACGTGTAATTGTTTGGCAGTCAATGAGAAAGTCACAAGACTCTCAGTTTTCATCAAAAATACCTGAAATTGTGTTTCGCAGACTAACAAAGCTATACGGGTTTGGAACGACATGAGGGTAAGTGATTAATGACAACATTTTTAATTTTGGAGTGAAGTAACCCTTTAAGAGAACTGGGGTCGAGTTAGCTCAGTCAATTAACTTTAAATGAAAACAGAAAGGAGGTGATTCTGGGTTAAACCTACCTGTCTGTTCAGCTCTAGAGAGAGATCCAGACCTGCGTTTTCTTCAAGAGTCATTAAATGTGTATCAGTGCTCACCTGTGGACAAGATACAAGATATAGAAATTAACACTGAATTCAGAGCATTTTTTTTAAATAATAAATAATTTATAGCCTAATACAACAATATTAAAACGTATTACAATGATAATGAGAAATGATCAAACTGTGTATCTTAATGTATTTTTTTTCTGAGGTAAATCACATCTGACCTGTGGTGAAGTCCAGCAGATCCTCGGCAGGTGATTGGTTGGCTGACAGCGCTGCATGCTCCTGCTGATAGAAATGTAATTATTTATTGTTGTGTTATTAAATCATTCGCGTGCAAAGTCCTAAACCTCTGTACTGAAGCGGGATGCCGTGATAAAGCAGCGGAGGGCGTCACGTCGCCGAGAGACGGTTGTCTGACCGTTATCGTCAGGTGAGTCACGTGACCCTCGAGTCCGCGCGCTTCAGAGCGCCCGTTCAATTGAGCGCCAAACGAAGCCCCGCCCACTCCCTGTCCTGAATCCCTCAGAGCGGTATTAATTCTTCAGAAGCCGTGTTTGTTTGGAGAAAATACAACGCGTCCTTAAAACATTTCGTAAAACAACGTCAGAAGAGAATAACCTTTTAGTTTGTACATTTTTTTAAATCAGCTACTGTTAAAAATGTTAGGAATATTTCTTCAATTCTAATAATAAACCCTCGGCCTATACACAGCCAGCTAGACACCATTAGCGGGACGGGTTTTTATTTTTCAGTTTTTAATTATTATGAAAATAATGATTTGAGGACCACAGCATTTTATTATTAGAGGCAGAAGTTCTGATAATATCAATAATGATAAATAATAATAAACCGGCAGACAGCGAACACATTTAGCAAACTAATTGCAGACAGGGCTGATGTCGGCCAGACACTGAGACCACAGGCCTACACCATCTCTTAATTAAAAGATAACGAATGTAGGGGTGTTTTTATAACAGTTCAAGAGGCCAAATTGTTTTGTATACACTCACACTTACACATATATACATATATCTACACATAACCCATCAATACCTACATAAACACGTACACAAATATCAACACTACATCCACATCCTCTTATGCTAATAATAATGGTACCATTGTAAATAATGTATGAGATATGTTTGTGTAACATACACACAAACATTATATTCTATAAGGAGTGTACACATGAAGACCTTTCTCTGCTGGAAAGAACCGTGTTGTTGATGGGTTTGTCAGGAAGCACACTAATGTACTTATTGATTATTCAGTTTTATAGGCTTTTACAACAGATAGACATTCATTTAGAGCCATAAAGACTATCAGAGTACTATTACACAAACATAATGCTTTTTGTGTCTTTTCTCTGAATAATATAAAAAAATTGCGTCCTCAAAAGTCTACTGTCAGACACATTACTCAAGATAACTTTTAATGTCTATTATTCATCTATAATAATTGCGTGTCAGACTTAAGACATGAACAGTCACATCATTTAAGTCACAATTACAAGACCATCGTTTTATTCTTTCAATAACAAACCAGTTAGATTATAACCACAAGAGAGTTTCTCTGCATTCTTACTGGAAAGAGTCTGTTATGATAAAGAACACCACAAACATTTGTTTGTTCTTAAAATAATTTTATTCTGGTTTGGCAATATAATTTACATTTTCTCGCCTCAGTGAGGTTTGCCACCCTTTCAGTAAAACCAGCAGCCACTTCCTCAGAGCGTGTTTTCTGACTTGATCAGTTCTGTAATGATTTGAATGGTTTTCTCGTCTGAAGAGGAGAGAAATAAAGGAATCATATGTGTGTTCAAACAGAAAGACTGCACTATTATTCTACAAATATATAAAATTAAATAAAATACAAATACATACAATAAAAATAGAAATTTAATTTAATTTATAAAATAAAATAAAAAAATGTAAAAAAAAAATTATTTAATAAAATTGAAATAGTTTACCTTCCAAGTTCATTTTGGGGTTGGCCAATTTCCTCTCCAGGAGGGAGTCGATCAGTTTACGAAGGTGTTTGAAGATCACGCCGATTCTGACTGGAGCCTGATGGGAAGTGAAACGCTGTTAACTCTTCTCACTAGAGTCATCTTACAGTTTGACGGTCGGTCAGGTCTCAGCTACAGAAGCGTTCCTCACCTGGAAGTAGATCCATCCGTCCAGAGAGATGAGTCTCTCCCTGTGCTGCACGTCGATATCTCCTCCGAACAGCAGCATTGATAACGGAGAGATCAGCGTAGTGTCTCTTAGGAACACCTTGGTGTATTTCACCTGTCGAAAACAGTGCTTCCAGTCATCCATCGAGGAAATAAGAGATCTCTTCCAAGAGGTGTCACGAAAGGTCAAAGTGATGTGTTAAAGTTAACCAAGCGCACCTTCTCCTGGAAGAGCAGCCAGCCGTGGGTCT